>NC_084507.1:9024122-9231622 GCF_024500385.1 Phyllopteryx taeniolatus | reverse complement strand
ACAATTGTAGTCTATAGTCTCCAATGGCTGCCTTAAATTCACACTATAAATCTTCCACTCAGACAAAACAACACCACAGCAGGGCTCAAATTTACAAGAGTACAGCGAGAGAGGCAATCCTATCATGAGATTTTTCCAGTGTAGCTTGTGTTGGTAAAAGTTGTTTTAGTTTTTCAACCATCCATTTATTTTCTATATCGCTTATCCTCTTTAGGGTCACGGGTCTGCTGGATCCTATCCCAGCTGATCTTAGGCGCGAGGCGGTATACACCCTTGATTTGGATCCCAGCCAATCGCAGGACACAGATAGACAAACACAGACAACCATTTATACTCACACCTAAGGACAATTTCTTCTTCTATGAACCGAACATGCATCTATGTTTTTGGAATGTGGGACGAAACCAGAATACCTGGAGAAAACCCAGGCATGCACAGGAAGAACATGCAAACTCCCCACAAGAAGGCCTGATTCGAACCCCCAACTTCAAAACTGTGAGGGGGCTCTGCTAATAAGTCATTAGTTAGTTTTTAATTTTAGTTTTAACTGAGCTAGGAGGCATTGGGTCTGTAAAAAGCATGATAACTGCAATGCATCTGCAGTGTACATACAATCCTTCACGGTATATGGACCTACAGTCCCCTCCAAAAGTATTGGAACGGCAAGGTCAAGTCCTTTGTTTTTGTTGTATACTGAAGATATTTGGGTTCCAGATCAAAAGATGAATGAGACAAACGTTCAGAATTCAAGCTTTTATTTTATGGTATTTACATATAGATGTGTTAAACAACTCAGGACAGAGCACCTTTTGTTTTGAGCCACCCCAAATGTCTTCAGTATACAACAAAAACAAAAGGAATTGACCTTGCCACTCCAATACTTTTGGAGGGGACTGTATGATTATTGCTATCAGATTGGACTGGTATCGGTATCAGCCAAAACGCAAAGCTGCAATATCGGTATTAGATCGGAAGTGATAAAGTTGGATGGGGACATCTCTAGCTATAAAGGCGTTTTCCAGAGTCAATGTTCTAAATGCTAGATGCCTGTTCATTGAAGCCACCAACTTTTCTAGTGAGCAAAGGTATTGGAACAGACATTCAATTAACAAAGTGAATAACATATTACTATTTGGTGGCATAACCCTTACTTCCAATAACTGCATCAAGACTGCGACCCATTCACTTTATCATTCTTCATTTGAAATGCTTTTCCAGGCCTTTACTGCAGCCTCTTCCAGTTCTTGATTGCTTCTGGGGGGTTCTCCCCTCAGTATCCTCTTCAGGAGGTAAAATGCATGCTCTATTGGGTTAAGGTCCAGTGATTGACTTTGCCAGTCTAAGACCTTCCACTTTTTCCCCCTGAAGTAGTACTTTGTTGTGTTGGAAGTGTGTTTTGGGTCACTGTCTTTTTGCATGATGAAGCTTTTCCGGATTAGTTTGGATGCATTTTACTGTAAATTGCCAGCCAAAATGGTTTTGCAGACTTCAGAATTCATTCTGCTATGACCATCATGAGTTACATCATCAATAAAGACTAGTGAGCCTCTTCCAGAAGCAGCCATGCAAACCGAGGCCATGACATTACCTCAACCATGCTTCTCAGATGAGCTTGTGTTTTGGATCATAAGCAGATCCTTTCTTTCTCCATATTTTGGCCTTTCCATCACTTTGGTTGAGGTTAATCTTGGTTTTATCAGTCCAGAAAACGTTGTTCCAAAACTTTTGTGGCTTACCTCTGTTCTTCTTTGCAAAATCCAATCTGGCCTTCTGATTCTTTTTGCTGATGAGTGGGTTGCACCTTGTGGTATGGCCTGTCTATTTCTTCTCTCCAAGTCTTCTACAAACAGTGAATTGTGATACCTTCACCCCTGCTCTGTGGAGGTTGGCAGTGATGTCACTGACTGTTGTCATTGGGTGTTTCTTCACTGCTCTCACAATGTTTCTGTCATCAACTGCTGTTGATACCCTTGGCCAACCTGTTGGATGTTTGTTGTTCAGTACACCAGTAGTTTCTTTTTCAGGACATTCCAAATTGTTGTACTGGCTATGCCCAATGTTTGTGCAATAGCGCTGATCGATTTCCCCTCTTCTCTCAGCTTCAAAATGGTTTGCTTTTCTCCCACAGACAGCCAAATGAAACCAAAATGTCTTCAGTATAGAACAAAAATGAAGGAATTGACCTTGCTTTTGGAGGGGACTGCAAGTAATGTGGTGCCTGCCCAACACTGTACACCCACATCATCTGACATTGAAAGACAATGGGGATTTGGTCTGTACATTGGAGTTGTAACAGCTTCCTACAAACCCTTAAATGATTAACACAATTTCCCGTGTATAATACGCATTTTCCCCAAAAAATAAAAGTCGATAACACGTATTATACATAGGTATAAGGAAAACGGAAAATGGAAGTCACATTGGACAAACATATACCGGTACCAAGGGGTTGTGAAAAGGGTGTACTGTACTTTCATTCCAATATGACATGTAAAGTCAAGTGTTACAAATGTATACATATTACGGTACATTTTCACCGCTCACCCGAGAATTATGACCTCCTTGTAGGCCCATATTTATATCAAATCCAAATCATTGGGCAATTCGTTCTGATATTTTGAGATAGGGATGGGGGCATAAATAGAGATGTCAAAATACATTTTGGATACAATTGATCGCAGTTTTGTGACATTAAGCGACGTGAAGCTTTTTCTCTATAGTGTAACGTCCGTAAAATAAAACATTAGGGATTTCAGTCTGATATTTTCGGAGGTTGAGATGGCCTTAGGTAGGGATGTCCATATAAATTTTGGTGACAATGGGTCGCATTTTTGTGACATTAAGCGACGTTCAGCTTTTTCTGTATAGTTATGTTATGATAATTTTTTAAGACGATATATTTTCCCAAAGACTACCACAATAAACTATGTTTTTTTCAATGCCTCTTAAATCATTAAAAAAATAAGGCCGGCCCTTATTATTATTTATTTTACTTCTTTTAAATTAGTATTGTTGTTGTTATCATTATTATTGTTATAGTTTTCTTTCTTGTTTCTCTGTTAAATTGTTTTTCTTTACTCTGTGATATGGACCTGCATCTGAAATAAAGAAGAAGCTGGAAGAGTAGCCTGGTTTACATGGAGCATTCTATTCCGATTATAATTATTTTAGAAGCCCAAATGGAATGAAAATGCTCAATATAAAAACCTAAATTGGAACAAACAGGCCGAATCCGAATGGAATTTAATTCGGTTTTACAGGAGTGGGATATTCCTTTTTGCCAAACTATTCAGGAGCAAATTTTTACCATTCGGAGCAGGGAAAAGCTCTGTCTGCGCATGCTTTGTCTTGATGCTTTGTCTTGACGTAAATACGCGTAAATATGGCAGCTCCTGACGGAGCTTATGCGACAGAGATCTTGTTTTAAACTACTTATAAGTTTTTTTAAGCAAGTGTTGTTTTTTTTTAATAAACGTATAACACCAACCCAAACTACTGTGCTGAATAGACGACGGACCTCCATCTTGATAAATGACGACACGACGACATCCACATGTCAAGGTAATAAAAACCTGGACTATTGAGCAAACTGTAGAGGAGGAGAATTTGGTGTCAAAGTCATTGCTCTGCTTGATCTGTCTGCTTTCACAAAAAGGCTGTTTTCTCCTTTTTTTTTTTCCAGAAACAGATTTGGCTGAAAGTAAGCTACATTTGACTGCTGATTACTAAAGAATGGTATAAGCTAGAGACGAACTTTTTTTCCTGATGAAAGAAGAGTCTGATCTTTCATTTGGTTGTTTTGGTGTTTACATCGTCATCGTGTATAATATTCTGTCGGGCTTGGAAATTCAGTGCAATTGCTCGAAAATGCCTGGCAGTCTAGGGGTTCCCTGCTCAGGAAACGGCTGGCAGTGAATGAGTTAAGATTATATAATTTCTTATTGATGAACACGTATGACATAAGCAATCCAGTGAATCTTGTCTTGTTAACTCAAACCTCAGTTTTTCTGTGTTGTATACTTTTGTGGTTACATGCAAATACATCCGGGCTCCAACTCGAATATAAAAAGACCAAATTTACAGATTATGGACAGTTGATTGAACAGACGTGCCAATTAAATTTAACTGCAGTCAGTATAGCAAATGATCCTTTTCAAAGCCTGACTGTAAAAAAAGTGGTTTTAATGTCAACAGAGATTGTCTGTCACAACATAGTGTAAAAACTTTTGTTATTTCATGGCCACCTAGAGGTTTTTGGACATTCTGAGGAAACGCATCTGGAGTCTATCTATGAATTATGGCAGATCACAGCCCTGGCTTCCTGTTTGGTCGATTTGTTGCAGATTTGATGGGGGCGGAGAAGGAAAAAAAAAATGTTTTAAACATAAAAATCCATCTGATACATCCTGTGATGTACAGACTGAGGACAAGCTGTGCGATGGTTGTTTGGGATTGGCCAAACTTTGTGATCTGTGAAGCTTGCTAAAGTTTTTCAATAAAATTCAATATGGATGCCTTGGGCCAAACCCACAGTACCATTTTCTGTGTAGTGCCCCAAATTGGAAATTAACTGTTTTTTGCTCTTCCCTATATCCTGAAGATCTCCAAAGTCCATATACAGTGTTCGATGAAGCAAGAAGCTTATAAAGAATCACAATATGGTGCCTACATAGTAACTCAGCCTGGCTCCACAGAGTGTTTTAAACAACAACACATTTCTAAACTATAGTTGTGGAACCTCTAACAATGATCACAACCTGGTCAGTTTTCAAAACAAACATTCCCATAAGAAATAATAGAAATGCATTTTGGGCATCTCATGTTTTATTATTCTTACTCAGACACCCGTATAAACAGAGTATAAATGGTACACTATGTGCCCCACATGCTTTAGCATTGGTAATTACGAGGGCCCGACCAATATGGATATTTTAAGGCCGATTCCGATACCCATCCATTTTCTGTATTTGGCAGAAAACATTTCTGATTGTCAAATAATCGGCCAATAAACTTAAAAATATATAATCAATTACTCCATTTTTTTCTCCCTTAACACAACACCAAAGATATGAATTACGATATTTTATCCTTTAGTATTTGTTTAACTTCACAACAGAGAGGAATTTTCTAGCACAAAAACATGTGAAAAAGCAATTTATAAATGTATCTTTAAATTTAGCCCATGAATGTATACAGTAGATAAGCACCATAATGAGTGAAACTACTGGCACAACATTTACGCACGATGTCCTTTAACATTAAATCACATTTCTTCCACTCCATTATTTTCTTTGCCATGAAGTGATGACTTCAAAATAAAAACCATAGAAGCCTTTCTCATATGTTAAAACATGACAGGGTTAACAGAATTACATTGTAAGTACATGCTGAACAGAGACAGAGTTAAACTGATACGGGAGCCAATCTTTTTCTTATTTGTTTATCCCTCAAAAAATGTTTACACAATCACGTAAACGCTGAAACTAACCGAAAACTTTCTCCTGTTATACGAGGTGGATTTAAGAACAAGTGTTATATACTGCTCTCAATCTCATTGAGCAGACATGGCAATTCTCAGTGAGAAGCAGAAGATTTTGCTGTAAAAGCGATATCATGCTCAGGAGCTTCTGCAGTTTGAATGCAACCCGGTAATTCGTCATTATTGTTGCAAATAATGGCTGTGTGATAATTGGGACAACATCAGGAAAAAGGTTTACTGCATTGAATGGAGTCAGAGCACCATCGAGTGGACAAATGGCACAAGTACATCATTCTGAGTGACTCCAACACTGAACAGCATTTACTGTTTCATGAGAAAGTAATCGGCATTGAATATGCATTTTAATTGATGGAAAACCTACTTGTTGGGAAACTATGTTGATAAAGGGTTTTTTAAAACATTGTGAATGACAATGGCAAAATGATGAGATGCGATGAATTTAGAGCCACATCAGAATCATCTTTATTTGCAAAGTATGTCAAAAACAAGGAACATGGTACAGTTTGCTCAAATCATTCATATACTGTATATTCAATTAAAAGCAACAGTAGGAAGAAAATGGAAACAAAAAGAACAAAAATCAAGGAAAAGGTAAACTTTTAGTTCGCCAACCACCAATAAAAAAAAAACTCAATGGCTGAAAGGATTAAAAATAAATTGGATAATATATGATTTTAATCTAACATCTAAGTCATCTAGGATGGTTCCATACAATGCATGCAGGAAGTGGGAGGACATATTTGATTGTCCCTTACCATGGAGCAAGATATTAAAATAGATTTATAGCACCACTGTAGATGCAAAAAAAGCAGATTTTTTCCCCAAAATTTAAGCTGTACATATTTTTTTTGCCCACAAGGAAAATGTGAAACATTTGGAAATTGATCATATCTGATGAATGTACTTGTTTCTGTTTTTTAGAGTCCTAGACACACTTATTTGAAATTGTTATAGTGTGTCCTCCTTTAGAGAAAATGTTTAAGGAAATGGATTTATGTAAAAATAATTAGACATAGCCTCTGTGATTTTTGGAGACTTTATAAATTTGCAGTGGTGCTGTGAATTAAATTACACTGCTTGGAAAACAATTATTTTAAAGCTATAAATAGATTTGCACTCAGCATATTAAACTTATACACCTGTATGAGGCGATACAGAACATTGGCGGGGTACATGGTTGAAACAAACCATTAAGTTGAAAATTATAAAAGAAGATAGGAGGTTCTTAATAAACGTTTAAGTCCGGACAAAGAACAACCTGGACATCCAGGGTTTTGATTTTGACCAAGACATTTTGCAAAATACAACTGTTGTTGTTGTTGTTGTTCTTCTCCTGCCATCTTTTTGTGTATCAGCGCATGTGTGTGTGTACATTATGCTGACTTATCAATTTATGCATTGCCTGTTTTTGTTTTATTCTTTACTTGCTGTATTGTTGTTTGTATGAATGTCAGTTTCTTTGTCTTATGTTGCAATGTGTTAATCTGTAATAAAAATGTGTCAGATTATGATTATTTTGAAAAGGCCTAATATCAGCCAATTAATCAGTCAGGCACTGGTATTTACTAAAATAATTTCAATGTTTCTGTAATTGTCACTACACCAGTATGTACAGAAGCAGCTCTTTAACTGATACTATATTATTGAAATCCAAAAATCTAATTGTTATCCACACATTTTCAAAATTACCGTTTTGCAAAAAAACTAAGATAGGAAGGGAAGTTATTATTTGTTGCTCAAAGGGGACATATTTTAACAAACCAACTTTTTCTAGTATTTGGGATGTAATATTGTCTTCTTGGTGCCTTAGGAAATGTGAAATATAAATTAAAATTGTCCACGCATTCCTGAGTACCAGACGTTTTTCTCTGCCGAGGGCCCTGAAATCAGATCATCTGAATTTCTCAAGCTTATCTACATCACTAGCAAAGAGCTCCGCCTTCCCTTTCCGCTCCCAAGCCAGCGCTGTCAACATAACAAACGTGTGCTCTCTCAAGTGGGTCTTCTATACGGAGGCAATCAATCAGAGGAAAGGGGGTGGTCGTAGCCAAATATGGACAAAAGGTGTTTTTTTTATTTATTTATTTTATTTAAAAAGGAAATTGACACTTATACTAAGTCTATGTTAGACAGTCACTCTATGGAGGTCTTAAAAGCCAAAATACGGGACCTTTAAGATGTCAAACTAGTTATTTACTTGTTAAATTTAATAGATATTTATTTTAATGGTTGAACGTGTTGCTTGATTTATTAATGACTACTCAGAGAAGCCCAAATTTGGGCTTAAAAAGGTGATTCAGTTAGATTCAAATTGATAAAACATTGAAAGTTTACTAAAAATGAAAGATATAGGTATGAGGCATACTTTTCCTGAATATGTTGATCAGTTTCTGAGTTGTTTGACCTCTGGCTATTCGAGCTTTGAGGTAATTTATTTGTTTGTATTTAATTTTGTGAAAACCAACGGTTTTCCTCATATCAAGTAATAGGGTATAATATACAGTTTGGTGACAAAATGGAAGCTGATGGAAAATCTTTCCTCAGTCTTGTGTGTGTGTGTGTATTTTTAAAATACGTTTTAACACATGCATGGAATAGAAAATTTCCGTCAGGCATTTGTTCAGAAAAGATTTTGCGTTGTCTTCAAGGGTCATAACTGGTAAGAATCACATAACTTTCTCTGGAAATATACAGTGGGTACGGAAAGTTTTCAGACCCCCTTAAATTTTCACTTTGTTATATTGCACCCATTTGTTAAAATCATTTACGTTCATTTTTTTTCCTGATTTATTAAAAAAGAAAAACTGAAAGATCACACAGCCCTAAGTATTCAGACCCTTTGCTGTGACACTCATATTTAACTCGGGCTGGCCGACCGGCCAAACTGAGCAATTGGGAGAGAAGAGCCTTGGTGAGAGAGGTAAATAAGAACGCAAAGATCACTGTGGTTGAGCTCCAGAGATGCAGTCGGGAGATGGGCGAAAGTTCTAGAAAGTCAACCCTCACTGCAGCCCTCCACCAGTCGGGGCTTTAGGGCAGAGTAGCTCGACGGAAGTCTCTCCCCGGTGCAAGAAACATGAAAGCCCGCATGGTGTTTGCTAAAATACACACGAAGGACTCCAAGGTGGTGAGAAATAAGATTCTCTGGTCTGATGAGACCAAGATAGGAATTGTTGGCCTTAATTCTAAGTGGCATGGGTGGAGAAAACCAGACACTGCTCATCACCTGTCCAATACAGTCCCAACAGTGAAGCATGGTGGTGGCAGTGTCATGCTGTGGGGGTGTTTTTTAGCTGCAGGGACAGGACGACTGGTAGCAATCAAAGAAGAAATGAATGCGGCCAAGTACAGGGATATCCTGGACGAAAACCTTCTCCAGAGTGCTCATAACCTCAGACTGGGCCGAAAGTTCACCTTCAAAAAAGACAATGACCACAAACACACAGCTAAAATAACGAAAGAGTGGCTTCAGAACAACTCCGTGACTGTTTTTGAATGGCCCAGCCAGAGCCCTGACTTAAACCCAATTGAGCATCTCTGGAAAGAGCTGAAAATGGCTGCCCACCACCGTTCACCAACCAACCTGACAGAACTCGAGAGGATCTGCAAGGAGGAATGGCAGATGATCCCCAAATCCAGGTGTGAAAAACTTGTTGCATTATTCCCAAAAAGATATTAGCTGTATTAGCTCAAAAGGGTGCTTCTACTAAATACTGAGCAAAGGGTCTGAATACTTATGGCTGTGTGATATTTCAGTTTTTCTTTTTTAATCTGCAAAACTTTCAACAATTCGTCCTTTTCTGTCAATATGGGATGCTGTGTGTACATTCATCTGGGAAAAAATAAACAAATGATTTTAGCAAATGGCTGCAATATAAAAAAAGAGTGAATAATTTAAGGGGGTCTGAATACTTTCTGTACCCACTGTATCTTATTGCATTGGGGTTACCATTGCAACAATAATGCTGAGGCAATTTGTTTCATACCTCAGAACTCTCAAATCTCATTTGCAAACTGAGTTCTGGCTTGTCCTTTACACATTGCCCTTACACAAAGTAGGATTTTCCAAATATACAACAATTGTTTGATCTCAGTCGGAGTCCGATCGAAGCCCTCAGTGAGCAGCTTGCCACTTATGTGGCAACAAGACTGCCGACAGGCTTCAAATTAAGGTTACAACACAGTTGTACAACACAGCATTGAGTTTTCAGTCTGAAGCTACCCCTGCAGCTACACCTCTGACAGCCCAATCGTATGATGGAACACAAAAGCAAGTGTTGCACATCACTGCACTCAGGTATTTTTCATCACTACCTGACACTGACACATTTGCTTCAGCGCTAAGGCTCCAATTGAGGTTACACCGTTTTTAATTTCACTGCCACAAGTAAAAAGTTTGGTTGGTGAGAATGGGAACAGAAGTAAAGAAAATCTCATTAGAGCTCTATAGAATACACACTGAGGTGAAATATTTAGATATGAAATTAGGGTCCCAAGACTCCAGGGCAACTTTAATTAGCAAGATAAAAGGAAGGCAGCAGCTGGCTAGTTGAAGTCCTGTGTTGAGGCGCACGGGGTAAATGAGCTGCTTTGTGTCCATGGTAGTGTTGGTTGCAGGGAGTGTGCACGTGGAGGGTGGGTGGGGGGCAAGTGGGGTAAAGTGTGGAAGTCAATGGAAGTGAAGCAAGTTTGTCCTCTGCTGTTTCCATAGCGGTACTACAGAGAAACACTAAAGCAGGTCTGTTCAACTAACAATTTCTGAACTGACCACATTTTTCCGACAGCTGAAGGCCGCACTGAACTGTTATTCTTATCATGTATTTAATGTCACTCAATTTAACATTTCAATTCACCTCTATTTGGCCATGAAAAGGATTTCAGGATACCGTGTGCAAAACAACGTTATTCAAACATCTGAACCTTAGGGTGCTCTGCGCAGTTTTTACCGTTTTTAATGAGTTGAGAGAATCTCTCTGAATGTTCTGTATTCCTGTTACGACACCAGTGTTTTATTGAGCAGCACAATGGTACCTGGTGGAAGCCATATAGTGTATGAAGGTTGACTTCCCCCATCTGAAGACATGTTCTTGAGACCCCAAACTAGTTGAGACTGAATCCACAGCACGTTTGCCGGTTGCAGCCAAGCAGTGGACTCTGGTTTGCCTCAATTGCTTCAAGACGTGATTCGTTAACAATCAAACGCAATCGACAGAAATTCTTCGTAGGACAGATCGCTTGCCATTGAATGAATGTAATCAATTAATTCTAAGAGATTAGACATGAAGTCAACTATGAATTAGGGCTGCACAATATTGGAAAAACATGGGATATGGGTGAATATTGTGATATCGATATAACTGCAATATTTAACATGCCCATAAACAAATTATATTTTTATTATCTAATGAAATAAATTTTTCTTTAATGTGGCAATATATATATATATATATATATATATATATATATATATATGTGTGTGTGTGTGTGTGTTCTCCCATATTTCAGACATGTTATTCATTTTAGGTACAAGTAATTTGTTGATTTTGTCATCGTTCATTTCCTCCTCTACCGCATCTGCCATTTCTTCCTCTGTCCGCTGCCGCTGAGATTCTCACTGTACACCTATGGGTCCGCTCTAGCCCATAGGAGACAAGTATCTAGGGGGATGGAAGGCGATGCACATTTAAGATCGCATTTGATTGTTCAAACTCAGATAAACACCACACGTGCAACAAAGCATACAATACCACATACGTATTAATTTATTGCACGTCTTCGCGATAGAGATATTACATTGTGCCATTATCACAATAATGATATTTTTTTCGATATATTGTAAAGCCCTTTTATGAGTCAAAAATTTATTTGAAGAATGCTTTACTTGAAGTTTATCTATTAAGATAATCAAACAATTTTGTGGTTACAGTTCTTGAGGTAAAGGTGAATAGTGTCAAGAAGCTCATTTACATTAGAGTGCCTCCTAAGACTACTTGGTTTCAATTAAAATCATTAGAGTGGATCTTTTAACGAAATATTTGATATCAGTTTTTTTATGCTTGTTTGCCCACTGCTTCCTGCCTAGATTTAGTTAGTCTAGATTTCTTATGTTGCATTTTAATTTCTCAAAGACGCTCCCATTAAGTTTTGGTGGGAATCGACAACAGACCTCAGAAAATGTTTTTTTGTAAATTCATTTATAACAGTATATATAACTGTCTAATTTTATTTTATTCTATTTTTTAAAGTGCCATTGGTATGCCGGTCAGAGGTCGCAATGTGAATGTGATTCCCCCCATTCCACATTTAAAATCCATGTATAATTTGCAATTGACAGATGCTAAACCCTTGTCAGAATGTCAAATTCCTGGATATCCTTTTAGGTTAAGGGATTGTGAAAGAGGAAAGAGCCAATAATTTGGTTTACCATAGAGAAAGTCATTACCTCCAAATCAATCACTTCATTTCCTATGCCGCATGTCCTCATTATGGGTGCAAGTAAGCTGTAGCCTATCCCAGCTGACTTTGGGCGAGAGAGACAGGGTACAACATAGACGGGTTGCCAGCCAACTATAGGGCAATTAAAAACAACCATTCACACTGACATTTACACCTAAAGACAATTTAGATTCTTCAGTTACTAACATGCATTTATTCGGAATTGAAAAGCATGTTCATAAAAACCACACAAGCACAGGGAGAACATACAAACTCTACCCGAAACTTCAGAAATCTAAGGCAGACGTGCTAACCACTAGCTCACCGTACTGCCAGTACTCTCCAAAACAAATAACAATAACAAGGTTATTTAAACATAAATAGTGAGATGGATGTAACCAAAATGAAGCTAAATAACATTGGGAAGCAATACCCACCATTAAACATGTTTAATCCTGTAAATATAAGAACCAGAATGTACAAATCATTTAAATTACAGACCCACTAGACCTACAAACAATAAGACCACCAGCTGTTCCAACGTCAACGCTTAACAATATACAACAGCGAACCAAAGGCCACCATTCAAAATGTTTTAATAATTTAATGTAGGCTGACGATTCTAGACAAAAATGTACGCTAATCTACTTTGTTTTTGTTTCCGTTTTAAGCAAAAGCTTAACAGCTAACCTGATGCTGTGTAACGTACAAGTTGCTGACAAAAACAAATCCAGATTTTTTTATTTTATTTTTTTTAACCAGTGATGAGTCATAAACCTACTCTGAATAAATGATTCACCGATTACTATGTTTAATATTTACAGCAAAAAAAAATGAAGCACCTCTGATTAGCAACTCGCCGCCTCGATGATGCTTGTGCGAAAGCAAATGTCCACACCTTAATGCTTTCTAACATATTTGCCCTTGAAATATAGAAAGAAAATCGTGCAGTGACACTGACCAAACCATCGATCTGGATCTGCTTCACAGGAGAGTCCAAGGTGCCGGCAGTAGAAGCCATTACGACGCTAATATAATGAAGCGCTTTTACGTTGAGAACGAACAACAAGCCGCTCCACGCGGAAAAGGAGGACAAACTTCCATGATGGACGTTTCCGTTACAAACTACATACACTTCCTGTTCGTGCAGGAACACGCATTACTAAAGAACTGTTCCGGAAGTAAATTATAGTACAGTACGTAGCTGGTGATCAAATTGTACGCCCCTTTTAGTTAGATTTATTTCTGGACGTTTTCATACAAATTTGAAGTGAACTTGAGTTGGAGAAAGAGATCATACAAGAAGGATGAGTGCTAAAGTACTTTTAAAAAAGTAAGCATTCTATTCGATTGTAATGTATTTCGTTGACTTCTGTTTTATTCTACTCAAATTCTACATTTCTAATAGATTAATTATTTTATGATAATGATATAATAAATAAAATAATTATATGACAGTAAATCACTGATAGAGTAGTGGTTCCCTCGCCTGACTTCCGCGCAGGTAGCATATGGAACAACACCCTACAGCATTCAGCAAAACAGAGTGAAGCACTTCCTTCCGGCCCAAGTCACTGGCGGAGCCCTATGGTCAGAGACCAAGATAAAGCAACTGGAGAAGTATTAAACGTCTACACTGTCTTTTGTTTTACACAGTTTGTCTTCAAGAGTTACCAAAGATGACAATATCCGCTGTTTAGGCTTCATTACATATTACATATATCATATATATTTTTTAAATATATCATATAATATTTGTGTAAATAAATGATATGCATGTATTGAACTTTTGTCTGACTCACGAGACATAAAGAATAAAGAAAACAAAATTTTAGCAAGTTTGGGTTCAAACCATGATGTCATCAACCTGTAGTTACGCAAGTTATCGCAGCATACACAGGAAGTCCGCTAAGCTGTTTCCCGGGTTTTGGTCTCGTGACATTCCGTGTACAGTGGATTCAGAGTTATTAGGAATCCCATTCAAGTTCTAGGCAGGGCACGCCCTCCTGCATCCAGGTGGGAAGGACAGGCTTCGCAGATGAAACAAGATGACCATTCCAAATATGTATAGCATTTGTACAAAATAAAAACAATCAAATTTGTTAGGGTTAGTGGGATTAATAACGCTGGGACACTGAAGTCAGACACTGCCGTTCCCGCCTGGATGCAGTCATGCGTGTCCTATCTAGATGCAGCAGCCAGTCATATTGCAGCAGGCCGTGTCCTGCCTCGAACTCCAGTGGGATTCATAATAACACCGCAGTGACCGTGTGAATGTGGGTGAGAAAAGTTGTCCGTCTCTATACGTGCCCTGTGATTGACTGGCTACCAGTCCACGGAGTAGTCTGTCTTTTGGCGAGAAACAGCTGGGATAGTCCCTAGCTCACCCACAACCCCAATGAGGTCAAGCAGGATAGAAAATGGATGAATAGATGCATCAGCGGGTTTTGACATGGGCGAAGGACCATCCTTAACAAGAGAAGAAAAAGAATAGTTTTGTGCACCAGGCCTTATGTGACATAATCAGACACATTCACAGCAGCAGGAGTTTGGGATCACCCATACACTTCACAGCATATTTTATAAATTAAGGTACAGTATATGTTGTTAGATAGATAGATAGATAGATAGATAGATAGATAGATAGATAGATAGATAGATAGATAGATAGATAGATAGATGGATAGATGGATGGATGGATGGATGGATGGATGGATAGATAGATAGATAGATAGATAGATAGATAGATAGATAGATAGATAGATAGATAGATAGATAGATAGATAGATAGATAGATAGATAGATACTCATCCAATAGGGGAAATTAAGTTTTCACTGCAGCAATATTCACACATATACAGTACATTTGTATTAATAATTTAGAAACAACCAACAAAGTAAGAAAAAATACAAGGGCAGCAATGAGGAGGAATTAAGACTTTTTAATCCCAGCAAGAAAAAAAAGATTAAGATGTTGCATGTTGATATATGGTAAATAATAAATATAGTGTATTCTATTGTAATATTTGTGCAAAATTCAAGTGTAATATAATTGACATTAATATATAATGATTTGAAGATGAATTATTGATGATCCGAATATGAATTATATTACACCCCAAATGCATTGTTGATATGCTTAATATGCACAGATAATATTGCACACTGAAAGTCATATTTGAACAAAGAGTACAAATTGAGAGATATAAATATGGATACTAATATAAATAATACATAATGTGTATAACATTTATTGCACAGTGTCTACAAGTATTTTTCGCACACACACTGGAGAGTTGTTATATAAATGTATGATGAAGGATATAACAGATTATCTAAATCGTTGTTTTCCGCAGTGAAGCTAAATAAGTCTGTTGGAGAGAGAGTGCTCGTCTGCTGCTGCAGTGTCAAGGAGAGGATGTGAAGGATTGTCCATGGTGGAAAGAAGTTTGGTCAGTGCTCTCTGGTCCCCCACTGCCTCAAACGTCTCCATATTCAGTTTCATGATGTCACCAGCCTTCTTAAGTTTATTTATGCAGACAACAGCAAAGTAGATGCCACTTGCCACCACGGACTGGTAGAAGAGCTTCAATATCTTACTGCATACATTGACGGATCTGAGCTTCCCCTAGAACAGTGATTTCCAACGTTTATGGAGCCGAGGCACATATTTTACAATTGAAAAACCTCACAGGACACCAACAAACGAAAATGTCACAAAAAGCGGATACATTAATTACTGTATTTACTTCCTGACATTTAATAGAAGAGCATTTATTTGTTCTGTCTGTCACTATGCCTCACTGGCATAAATAGATGAATAAGAGACATTATTTCTTGGAAATAAATAATTTTTGGAGCAATTAAGTAAAATTTGATAATTTCCCACGGCACACCTGAAGAGCACTCACGGCACACTAATGTGCCCCGGCACACTGGTTGAGAATCACTGCTATAGAAATACAACCTGCTCATTTCCTTCTTGTACACAGCATCCATGTTGGTATTCCAATCATCAAGTTGTTGTTCAAGTGTACTCCCCAGTACTTGTCTTGGTCCTCCCCAAGTCCCACAACTACTAGCTCCTTAGTTTTGCTTATGTCGTCGACACCAGATGAGGTGGCTTTCTTTGGTACAGAAACTAGACAGGAGGTTTATATGTGCAGGGCACATATATACAAATAAATGAGCACACCAATGGAATTTTAGAGTCTTCATTTATCCTAACATGCATGTTTTTGGAGCAAGAGAGGAATCCAAAGTGCCCAGAGGAAACCTACACCAACACTGGGAGAAAATGCACACACACACAGAATAGCAAGAGCTGAGACTTGAACTCTGACCCTAAGAACTTTGAGGCCGATGTGTTAACCACTGAACCACCACTCTGCCTCTCACCCTAAATCATCTGGGAGAGTGTCAAGTGACCCACAGGATAAGCAGTACAGAAATTGGAAAGAGGGATTCAATCCGGTGATCTGTCAGTGCACAAGGCCACTGATGGATAAGATGTATGCTCGCATGATGGACCTCTCATTCCCGGAGAAGCCATTTGCAGAGGCACTGTATTCCATCACAAGGGCTACTGTATGTAACACAGGTTCTTGTAGCAGGTGAGGTGAGACACCAGCGACATATTCGCACAAGCACAGCTGAGCTTGAGAACTGTTACGTGTCATACAGTATGTGTACATGCATTAAGAAAACTGAACTACCCGTATTGCGTTAAACCAGACTTTTAAAATGCATGTAAACACCTTAATCTGACCATGTTCAACTTTTCAAAAGTTGTTTGGTCAAAGATCGAATTGCACCCTGTCCATGTAAACTTCATGTGGCAAAAAAAGGAGAGACCAAACTATTTTAGTAACGCAGTTCATTTTGTGCATGTAAATGTACGGCGTCTAAAGCTGTTGAAGTGCAGAAAACCAAGAAAGTATGTCACCCTTAAACGCCATCACTGCTTGCAAAGGTGAGTGAAGGGCAGCCTCCACTGCTGCCTTGAAACTTGGTATACAGACAGATTGACACAAATTAAATCAATTATAGTAGTTTGTCGGTTGCTTTTTTAGGTCAAAGAAGTTTAGGAGGTTTATAGTAGCATCATTTGATGAGCTGTTACTCATCTTGCATCAAGTGAATTTGGAGTCAGATTTGTACTATGGCATGCCTCTGGGGTTAACATTTAGTTATTATTATTTGAATAATGGGCACTCTGATATTGCGTTCTGTGTTTGTATTTACAGACCTCTCAAGTGTTGTAGCTGCTTGTAGCTGAAAGTTACAGCTTAAGCACTCTGTAGATCATGTTTTAGATATTGTCATCAATAAGAGCTCAACAATCATCACAGGGCGTTGTCTTATCAGATTATTTGTGTGTATGACGATGTCTCCAAAGTGTTCTATTTCAGCAGGTACTTTCAAGGACTGAGAGGGTAAATGATCTGATGAATAATTTAAGAAATACCAAGTACAATGAATGACATGCACCAAAAAAACAACAACTGTAAAAAAGGAGTAAAGGAAGACAGAATAAAATAGACTTGTGTATCTATTTCTGACAGGGCAGCACAGTAGTTATAGTGGTTAGCACATCTGCCTCACAATTCTGAGGTTCAGGATTCGAATCTCAGCTCCGACTTCCTTGTGTGGATTTTGCGTGTCCTCCTTATAGTTGCGAGGGCTTCCTCCCACATTCCAGAATCATGCATAGTAGGTTTTTTTGAAGACTTAAATGTGAATAGTTGTCTATATATGTGCCGTGCGATTGGTTGGTGACTGGTTCAGGGTGTACCCTCGCTGCCTCTCGCCCAAGGTCAACTGGGATAGCCACCCGCTGGATGGATGGATGATTTATCCATATTTATGATAGGGTTTTCAAAATGTTTTACCTGTAACAAATGTAAATGTTTTTGTTTAAAATTGTAATGCCTTAAGTATGAAACATGCATACATGTAATTTGAACTCAACTATGCAATCTTCTCACATTCGCCTAATGTAAACCAAACATTCATACAGTCTACAATTTCTCACCAGTTAATCCAATCAACATTTATATAAATATACAGCACATATTTCCACAACGCAATGGGTGGTAGTGTGTGTTTGGAAAAGTGCATGCTGCACACGCCACATGCACTTATCCGCACACTGTTATCCGGCAGTTTTGTGATGAAGTGTTGCCTCCGTGAGTGAAAATGTCTGGCTTTCTCTGTTTGAGAACATGGAGCTGCTCGCCTAGTTGTAACACCCTAGCTCTGCCACTGTAATGGAGGTTTAATGAATTGTTACTCATCTGCCTGAGACAGAAATGCACCCCACCAACTCAAAGTAATTTCAAGTGTACTTTATCACAGGGATGTGTAGTATGCTGTACATACTAGTTTATTATTCCTGTGTATTTTGACACAAAAGAGTGACCCTTTTAATAAGACCCCTGGTAATGGTTTGAAATTGTGTGTGTTGGGGGGGATACATCTGTCATTACAGTAGTCTCCACACTGCATCTAAATATCACTACATATTGCATACTTCAAGTCTGCTTAAATGTAAGAACCCCCTATTTTAAAACTATTCATGTAGTAATATCTTTCTAAAAAATTTTTTGTATGTTCCATGATTAAAGGAGCAAGTCTATTCTACCAAACCAACGACTTTGTAAGAACTTGAAGGGCGAATACGAGAAGTTATATCTTCCATCCCATAAGAGTTCCTTGCGAATTCAGTTAATGCAGTTCCCAGGCGGCTTGAGAAACTGGTGGCTAATGCTGACGCCCATATCGAATTTTAAATAAAACTCCTTGCAATAATTTTTTTTCTCATGTTCATTTCTTGTAAGAATTATAGTTCAGAAATAAATTAGAAGTACTTAAAAACAAGGAGTTAGTTTAATCAGCCGGTGTATATATATATAAATATAAATCACTCTTTTCTATTGTCCATTGGTTCAACATGTTTTGGGCTCCTGAAAACAAAAAACAGGTGTGTCAATTACATTGGAATATATGTTATCATAGTCAATGCTTTGTATGCTTTTGGTGCAAGGGATTTTTAAAAATAAAATACATGTTCAGCCAAATCACGTTTTTTTTTAAACGGGGTGTAGGATTAAATAATACTCAGCAACAGTGTACGTAAAACACTTTATTTCCAACCTTTACAGATGTATCACTAAAGATTACCCAAAGACTAAAAAGGGGGGACACTGTACGTATCTGTAACAAGTACATTTTCTAGTTACATAATGCAAAAAGGTGTACAAGCGTAAATGCAAAATACAAAAGGAGTTTAACTGACAAACCTGCCTGAATTACACGGAAGCATAATATCTGGCTGCAGGGGAGAACATTTTTGACTTATTTACTTGTTTTATATGGAAAAACAAGTGCAACAAGGTGGAGGAGAGGTAACACTTTTGAGGAATAAAACAGTACCTTTCCATAATATGTACACAGCTGATGCAGAATTTTACATGGAAACAATGGATTCTCATGTCAAAAAGCTGTAATATTTCCAGGGTTAGAGGGGAACTGTTTATAAAGATTTATAGATGAGCAGATTTAACTTCAAAGAAAATGAATCAAAGCATACAAATTCGTGATCGAAACATGTTTCTTTATAAATATAACTGTTAAACATTCTTCTGTTTGAAATGAGTGAATACTGCATGATTCCACCTAAAATACAGTAAAATCATTTTAAAACCTCCAAAAACCTTCCCCACTAACCCCACCCTTCCTCCTGGGAGGGGGGGGGGGAGAGTCTGACATAACAAAATGACAAAAAAAAGTTGCCCATTCAAAAAAGGATGCCTGTGACAAGCAGTGTTTTTTTTCTTCCCCCTCTTCCAATGTCTAAATAAGGTGGAATCTTGGTCCAGCGGTGGCGATGATGTCGCTGTAAGGGTCTGTCTGGGTGACTTCGATAGCTTGCTGTTTCTTGAGGACCAGGAAACTGTAGAACTTAGCAGCAGCCTGCTTCTTGTTGTTGTTCCGGCACAAGTCAAGCAGGCTGACTGAGTCTGCTCCAGTCTTGGCCATGACGCGCTGCAGGGACAAACACAAATTAGCCAAGTCATCGCCAAACACGGACGGGCATGTTAACAATGACCGTGCGTTGACCAACCAACCTAGATTGTTAAAATGTTATAAAAATGATTGAACCAGCCAAGTAGTTTTCGTACCTGAAGCCCATGTAGCATCTGTTGGGTTCTCTTGTTCCATCGCTTCTCTTCCTGGTCCTGATCTCCAGCCTGACCTTCTTCATCCTAATCAAGACAACAAAATGCTCTGGTTGGTTGGTCCCTTCCCCTTTTGCATGGGTGTAGTAGTGGTTTTGCATTTCAATGTCAATCTGTGTATAGTATTAGAGTAATTCTATGGATATATGTTGAAAGTTCACATACGGTAAATATAACTAATATATAATATAAACATTTAAAGGTTGTTTTTTTTCCTGATCTTACTTGGTACAGAAATAAACAATGTCACAAGAACCAAACAAACAATTCCAAAGCAGATTTTTCCCCAAAGTTTGTTTCACAAATATATTGTATTGCTTTTTGAGAAAAGAAAACCATGGTTAAAAGGTCATTGGATGAATATTCTGTCCAAACTAATTTCAGTAGAGTAAACGTTTTACTGAAGCCAGGCAAGAAAGGTCCTGTTATTGCAAGTGCTGCTTTGAATGAAAAAATGCCAAGTTCTGATATAGCTGCCATTTTTGCTGTGCAATAGAGTAAATTTTTCATGTTCCAATATAGGTAATTTTATATCCCAATAATGATATATACGTCAAAAGGATTTTTCATTGAAATTACAAAAAAATAATGGCAATTTTCTCTCATCTTTTGTCTATTACTAAAAAAAAAATAGAAACAATTCCTGCGATTGTAAAAATACCATCCAAAATATCTGCCAATACAACAAGTTTTCAAGGAATGTAAACTCTTGTGTGTGTAATGTAAAATGTTGTTTACCTCAACGCTCCTATAGCACTGCCCTAAACGTGTATGTGCAGGTAATATAGTAGCATTGCTGCAGTTACATTAACCTTCATTCATTTTTATACGTTTGAGTAGCCCGTGACACAAAAACTCAGGCAATCATTCTATCTTTGAGCGCATGCGTGAAGGGGATCATCTGGTGCGGTCTGGCCCAAGACTCGAATCTGTGTTATTTCTGACCCCCAGGTTGACAGTGCAATGCGCTAACCAGCAAGCTAAGAGCCCAGGGTGTTAACCCACCGGGTGCCGCTACTCTAAAGGCTCTCTAACAGCGAGGTTTGACTCACGTACTTTTGCACAGCACGAGCTGGCATCCGTTCCACATGCACATTGTACAGACTCCGTTTATTGACCTTGGCTCACAAGTGATCAGCGAACCAATAACAGTCACCTCTTTAGCACATTATACCTGCGTACCACTCTCCAGGTATGACTAATCAAATTACACTCCATTCAAGTGTTACATTAATGTAACAGATGGATTAAAATTACTACAAAATTTACCGTTATACAGTTGTAGCTGCCACTGTGTACATGCATACTAGGTCTATAACGATACAGTATTAAGACAAAAACTCACAATACACTGCGACCTTGGTTTACGCATGCTCATTTTCCTAATATTCGGTTTGGGTAACCTTTTTTTTTTTTTAACTATACCAGTTTTCCACAATCTGTTCCGTTTCCATCGGTTTGAAACCGGTCCGTAGAAAACTCATCCATCTTACTGTGTGACTCGGAAACTCATTTCCTGAAACTGAGCGCCCACACAAAGCATTCCATAGGCTTGTGCAACTCGAGTGTTTTCTTGTAGGGCTTGTAAACATGTCATTATTATTGTCTTGGATGCATGGCCATTTTCCAGTCTGTTGTACACTACTTAGCAGTGTCCTGCCTCAGGATTTCATCCATCTCTATTTCTGACAACTTCATATTTTGTCAGGAGACTGGTGAGACGTTGGTGAACAGGTGCTCGAGTGATGCTTTGCACGGCAGATTGCTTACTGACTGAAATACGTAATTCACTGCTTAACTTCAGTATATACTTTATAACAATTAGGGATGGGTACCAAAATCTCAGGGTGGGTAAAAATAATTCACCAATGCATTGCAATTCTCTGCCCGACATTTCAATACTGATTCAGAAAATACTCCGAATCAATTCACCTCCTGGCGCTTTGCTTGTGATTCGTGTTGTATGGCTTTTGCTGCGCTGAGATTGTGCAGTTATATGCTCCTTTTGTGCGTCTGCCTATGATGGATACCACCGATTTCCCATGTGATATTGCAAATACAGTCCCTCTAATGGTTGTATCAACAGTTATAGTTGAGGATTCATTTTCTGGTATCAGAGGCTTCCATATTTCAGACAGTGTGGATCCTTCCCCATGCCAGTGACGTTGCTACAGCTGGCTTAATGGCCGCCTCATCACAGCGCACACTGCACTCTGTTTAATTTGTGTGTATTTTCGCTTGGAAACACCACTCCATTTTGGGCAAAGCCTAAGTGCAGTCGTCAGGACTTACTGAGTTGGATTACGCCACAAAAACACTATTACCGGAACCGATCCAATTCTGCAGCCCGGCAGATTGCTTACTTGCCATGCAAGAGCGCCAAGATGGCCTTATTTTGTAGTTTCCCAGTTCGCAATTTTTAGTGAGCGTAAATTAACTCCATTATCTCCTTTGTCCACAATTATACAGTTTTAAAGTTGTGTAAGGGTCCAATTTAAGTATTCAGTTGCAATTTTATGTATTGCATGTTTTTAAAGCAGCTACATCGTTACTAAAATCAAGTTCTGTTCGTTTGTATACAAATCACACTCCGTTTTTTCCTTAACCCAACACCCCATGTATGCTGACATTAAGTTGAAGTTATGCTGCTTTTTACAAGTACACAATTTATTAAACGTAGAAAAACAGACTACATAAACACATGCATGCCTTTTGTTATACTTTGCTTTTATTTGAACATGTTTCGATTATGTCTTAAAATTACAGCTGTGTCAAAAAATCTAAATAGAGGGAAAGACCATTTACATAATTTGTTTAAAAAAGTAAAACTTGTATGTTATATTAGTTCACCACACAAAGTGATATATTTCAAGCCTTTATTTGTTCAATTTTGATGATTATGGCAGAAGAAAAAAAATACATCCAGTATTTCACAACATTAGAATATCATGGCGTTCCCAGGCCAACCGAGAGAAGTAGTCTCTCCAGCGTGTCCTGGGTCGTCCCCGGAGCCTCCTCCCGGTGGGACGTGCCTAGAACACCTCACCAGGGAGACGTCCAGAAGGCATCCTAAATAGATGCCCGAGCCACCTCGTCTGGCTCCTGTCTTTAAAACTTTAAAACTGTATAATTGTGGACAATGCGGAGGAGCAGGGGCTCTACTCTGAGCTCCTCCCGGATGACCAAGCTTCTCACCCTATCTCGAAGGGAGAGCCGGGACACCCTGCAGAGGAAACTCAGCTCGTGACCATAGGTGAGGGTAGGAACGTAGATCAACCGGTAAATTGAGAGCTTCGCCTTTCGGCTTAGCTCCTTCTTTACCACAACGGACCGATACAAAGTCTGCATCACTGCACCGATTCACCTGTCGATCTCCCGTTCCATTCTTTCCTCACTCGTGAACAAGACCCCAAGATATTTGAACTCCTCCACTTGGGGCAGGATCTCATCCCCGACACGGAGAGGGCACGCCACCCTTTTCCGACTGAGGACCATGGTCTCAGATTTGGAGGTGCTGATTCTCATCCCAGCCGCTTCACACTCGGCTGAAAACCACTCCAGTGAGAGTTGGAGATCATGGCTTGATGAAGCACAGAACCCCATCTGCAAAAAGCAGAGATGCAATTCTGAGGCCACCAAACCGGACCACTTCTACGCCTCGGCTAAAAGTTATGAACAGAATCGGTGACAAAGGGCAGCCTTGGCGGAGTCCAACCCTCACCAGAAACGAGTCCGACTTACTGCCAGCAATGCGGACCAAGCTCTGAAACCAGGTCGTACAGGGATTGTACAGCCCGTATCAGGGGGTGCGGTACCCCATACTCCCGAAGCACCCCCCCCACAGGACTCCCCGACGGACACGGTCGAACGCCTTCTCCAAGTCCACAAAACACATGTAGACTGGTTGGGTGAACTCCCACGCAGCCTCGAGGACCCTGCCGAGGGTGTGGAGCTGGTCCACTGTTCCACGGCCAGGACGAAAAACACACTCTTCCTCCTGAATCTGAGATTCGACTTCCCCACGGACCCTCCTCTCCAGCACCCCTGAATAGACCTTACGAGAGAGGCTGAGGAGTGTGATCCCCCTGTAGAGCCTTTAGGAACTCCCGACAAATCTCATCCACCCCCGGGGCCTTGCTACCGAGGAGCTTTTTAACCACCTCGGTGACCTCAACCCCAGACATAGGAGAGCCCGCCTCAGAGAACCCAGACTCTGCTTCCTCATGGGAAGGCGTGTCGGTGGAGTTGAGGAGGTCTTCGAAGTATTCTCCCCACCGACTCACAACGTCCTGAGTCGAGGTCAGCAGCACCCCATCCCCACTATACACAGTGTTTATGGTGCACTACTTTCCCCTCCTGAGACGCCGGATGGTGGACCAGAATTTCCTCGAAGCCGTCCGAAAGTCTTTTTCCATGGCCGCACCAAACTCCTCCCGAGTTTTTGCTTCAGCGACCACCAAAGCTGCATTCCGCTTGGCCAGCCGGTACCCATCAGCTGCTGCAGGAGTCCCACAGGACAAAAAGGCCCGATAGGACTTGTTCTTCAGCTTGACGGCATCCCTCACCGTTGGTGTCCACCAACGGGTTCGGGGAATGGCACCAACTACCTTACGGCCACAGCTCTGGTCAGCCGCCGTCATCGTTAAGGCCAATCAAAAGGGCTAGATGGACGAGGAGAAAATGAGAGAGTGGCTGAGTGCGGTGTATGTAAAGAGACTGGATGTTTTTTTCCACGGGTCACCGTCCCTGTTGATCTGTGACTCCATGCACGCCCATCTCACAGCCGCTGTGAAAAACCAAGTGCAACTAAGACTGGGAGGCAACACCGGGCGAGTTACGCCACCATATGTGAATGGATTGTGGATGCTTGGGCTAAGGTATCTGATTTGACTGTTGTCCGAGCTTTCGCGAAAGCCGGCATCATTGCTGAACAGCCCCCCGGCAACGAGACTGACTCAGACAATGACGAGAGGGAACCTGGCGTCTTTGTTGGAGAACTTGCCCAGCTGTTCATTTCAGATACAGATGATGAGGACTTTGATGGATTTTTGGATGAGGATTGATATAAAAAAACAACGTGAGTACATTGTTAAATACTTCAATAAAGTACAACCGAACTCAGTTTTGCTCCCGCTGCCTTTTTAAAAACATTGTTTTAGTGTGCGTGCATGCATGCTACCGTATGTTTTACCATGCCTGCGCCCAATAATACGGTGCGCCTTATGTATGTGTTAAATACAGAAATAGACCCTGTAACTGAGACTGCGCCTTTTAATACGGTGCGTTCTACGGTCGTGAAAATACGGTATATCCTATGGGAAATATTGTTTTCGTAATTGGTTTTAACCACTTTTTGGAACAGATTAATCACAAAAACCAAGGTTCCGCTGTACTGTAAGACACATACTTGTGCTGTCTTGAAATGGCAGAAACGGGAAAGGCCCCTTCCAACTCCAAGAGTTTGTCTCTCCAATCTAAATACAGCCATATCAGCTCACAGTCCAACCAAACCTTCCATCCATTTCCCATACCGCTTATCCTCACTAGGGTCATGGGCGTGCTGGCGCCAATCGCAGCTGACTACCGGCGAGAGGCGGGGTACACCCTGAACTGGTCCACAGCCAATTTTAGGGCACACATAGAAAAACAAGCATTCACACTCATATACACACCTATGGGCAATTTGGAGTCTTCAATCAACCTACCATGCATGTTTTTTTGATGTGCTAGGAAACCCAGAGAAACCCATGCAGGCACAGGGAGAACATGCAAACTCCACACGGGCGACACCAGATTTGAATCCAGACCCTCAGAGCTGTGAGGCAAATGTGTTAGCCAGTCGTTCACCATGCCGTGCTAGAAAAGCTAATTTAAAAAAAAAATAAAAATAAATAAACCATTGAAGATAGGTTGCTTCAGCAAGCCTCCTCCAACTGTGTGTCTTGTGAGTACTTTTCCTGTGATGTTCATTTGAGCGGAGTGGGCAAAACTGTTGCTAATAAAGGTTCATTTCAAATGCACAAAGTCAACCAGACGAGAAAGAAACATGGCTAGCACAACTAATAAGCTTGAAATTGTTGAAACCTAGAAACTCACTTTGGTCAACATTATGGGAGCATTTCATCTTTTCGTTTGATGTTCTCAATCCGGTAGAGATTGAAATCTCACCGTCAACAAGATCCAGAATATTTGATCTAAGTTGGTGATTCTTCAACTTGTTAGAGGTACTGAACCCCGCAGATTTCATACATGCATTCACTGAACCCTTAGCAATTATGGAAGGAAAATGTGTTTTTCTTTGTCATCCAAAACAGGTACAATATTATACGAGTCCTCAAAATCTACCATCTTCAAAGGAGTACTCAAAGATAAGTTGTAACAAACACTTAGAATTTCAAAAGCTTTCTATGATTTGGTGATGCGAAAAGGCCAAGAGCATTGTTGTCCTGAAGAGTTGTTGAATCAAAAGTGGGGTGAACAGAATAGGTGCACACAGCATTTGTCTTGACTCCTACTGAACCCCTGAAACTAACCCATACATTATAAATGTCTGTTGAACAAAAAGCTATAATGATTTTTTTATAAATATTGTTAAAAAAATAAATTAACTATATCCTTAAAATATATTATATTAATTTATTTATAGAAAATCGAAACATGTATCGAACTGTGAGTCAGAGATAAAGATACGAATAAAATTTTAATTGGTGTATCGTTACAGCTCTAATGCTTAAAGTGACTTTTTGCATATAAATCAAACTAAACCTGAGGGGCTTCGCCCTCAAAGAGGCCTGTCCCTCCCTACCACACTTCTGTCCCGTTTCAGTTATCTAACAAAAGGTGAGATGGCAAGGGTGCCTTTCTAGCTTGTTTTGGTCATAAATGTCACAACAGTTAAATCTAAAATAACTAACCTCTTCGTCACTCTCATCCTTCTTGTCTTTGCTCTTCTCTCCAATGAGGTCCAGTTCCGGAACGAGCTGCGTGAGGTTGACGGTGGTCTCCTCCGGGGGGAGGTCGACCTGCGACATATCTAGTCTCTGAGACAAGACTGAGCGGTCGGCCAGCTGTTGTGGCTGCTGCTGTTCCAAGGCAGCCATCTGAAAGACAACAGGGCCAATCAATGCCAGCCAATGGGCAGTAGAACTCACTAAGGTTTGGTCCTACCCTATTAAAAAAACATTTTTGGGAAACACTTTTGTAGCACTCACAGGCAGGGTGCTCTCCTTTTCAAGGGTCTTGCGTTTGACACCACGAGGGGTGGAGGGGGGAGGCATGACAGTCTCATCCAGTGTTGTTCTACTCCCTTCCATTGCAGAGACAGCCAACATACTGGGCTCTTCCACGATCGTCTGATCTGTACAGTGAATGAAGGAAATTGTTACTGATCAGCTGTATCCATACGTGCAAAAATCAAAGGCAAGATGGAACTTCAAAGCTGTTTAGACTGCACAGACTGGAGTGTCTTTGAAAATTCCTGGCAGCCTGGATGAATATACGGACACTGTCACATCCTATATCAGTTTCTGTGAAGAGGTTTGTGCACCAACAAAATCATTTCGCACATTCAACAACAACAAGCCGTGGTTCACTGCTAAACTTAAGCAGCTTCGCCAAGCTAAGGAGGACGCATATCAGAGCGGGGACCGGGCCCTGTATAATCGAGCTAGAAACCAGCTGACGAAAGAAATTAACATTGCAAAGAGGAACTATGCAGCAAAGTTGGAAAAACAGTTTAGCGCAAACGACTCTAAATCAGTCTGGCATGCATTCCAATCGCTGACTAATTACAAGCGACGATCCCCCCCCCAAGCTGAGAACAATAGCACACTAGCCAACGACTTGAATACCTTCTACTGCAGATTTGAAAAGGACAGTTTCACACCACACACCCATCCGGCCGCACCCCCGACCACAATCACACCTCTGACTTCTGCGTTAACCATCCATGAACAGGATGTGAGACGCATCTTCAAACAACAAAAGATTAACAAAGCGGCAGGCCCGGACCATGTGTCCCCATCCTGCCTCAAAGTCTGCGCGGACCAGCTCGCTCCAGTCTTCACTCAGATCTTCAATAGATCTCTGGAAATGTGCGAAGTTCCACCCTGTTTCAAACGCTCCACCATCATTCCAGTCCCCAAGAAACCTGCAATCTCGGGTCTGAATGACTACAGGCCTGTCGCTTTAACATCTGTGGTCATGAAGTCCTTTGAACGTCTCGTGCTGGACCACCTCAAGAGTGTCACAGGTCCCCTGCTGGACCCCCTGCAGTTTGCCTACCAAGCGAACAGGTCTGCGGATGATGCAGTCAACATGGGACTGCACTTCATCCTAGAACACCTCGACAGTGCAGGGACCTACGCAAGGATCCTGTTCGTGGACTTCAGCTCAGCGTTCAACACTATCATCCCTGAACTCCTTTGATCAAAGCTTCTCCAGCTCAGCATCTCACCTGCCATCTGCCAGTGGAATTACAGTTTTCTGACGGACAGGACACAGCAGGTCAGGCTGGGGGAGGCCACCTCATCCACACGCAGCATCAGCACTGGGGCACCCCAAGGTTGTGTCCTCTCTCCGCTGCTCTTCTCTCTCTACATGAACGACTGCACCTCAGCGAACCACTGTCAAACTCCTGAAGTTTGCAGATGACACCACTGTCATCGGCCTCATAAAGGACGGTGACGAGTCTGCATATCGACAGGAAGCGGAGCGGCTGGAGCTGTGGTGCGGCCGACACAACCTGGAGCTGAACACGCTCAAGACTAGGGATGATCGTGGACTTCAGGAGTGTCAAATGTCGAGACCTTCAAGTTCCTGGGAATTACAATCTCTCAGGACCTGAAGTGGGCAACCAACATCAACTCCGTCCTCAAAAAGGCCCAGCAAAGGATATACTTCCTGCGGCTTCTGAGAAAGCACAGCCTCCCACCGGAGCTGCTGAGACAGTTCTACACAGCGGTCATCGAACCAGTCCTGTGTTCTTCCATCACAGACTGGTTTGGTGCTGCTACAAAAAAGGACAAACTCCGACTGCAACGGACAATCAAAACTGCTGAAAGGATTGTCGGTACCCCCCTAGCCACCATTGAGGACTTGCACGCTGCCAGAACTAAGACAAGGGCGTGCAAAATCCTCTCGGACCCTCCGCATCCCGGTCACCAGCTCTTCCAGCTCCTTCCCTCAGGTAGGCACTACCGATAAATACAAACTTGAACTAGTAGACATTCCAACAACTTCTTCCCTCTTGCGATCAACTTCTTAAACACCTAACCTATAATTCCATTACAACAAGCTGGCAATTTTTTGATTTGAATTCATTGTTACATTTCTGTGGGGCCAATTATGTATTACTTGTGCACTCACTGTAGTTGTCTCGCCATGCTGCACTATTTACATATACTGGGCACTCATGCCAGAGTAGCATCTTCTCCATTTGCACACTGATTGAGGAGTATCTGTAACATTTGCACAACCAACATTGTCCCAGATTATCACACTACTCGTCACTTTAAACCGCATACACTCCTTGAAGTCTCAGCGCCCTTTGCACAATGGTCATTGCACCGGACTATTGCAATATTAGTCATTCGAACTGCTCTAAGTGCTAGAGGACTCTGCATCTTTTTGCACAATTGTTTTTTGTCAATGTCTTTTTGTCTCCAAAGTGTTCTGTAAATTGACTGTCTGTTGTACTAGAGCGGCTCCAACTACCGGAGACAAATTCCTTGTGTGTTTTGGACATACTTGGCAAATAAAGATGATTCTGATGAAAAAGGTGACCCAAAAAAAAAAAAAAAAAAAAAGGGAAAAAAAAACAAACAAAAAAAAAAACAAAGGAAAACAAAACATTGTTGGGGGATCTGGGGGGGGGGGGGGGGGGTCCCCGAGCCCCTGTACAGATGTTATTTTAAAATAAATTAAGCAATCTGGAAGACTCTGCAGAGTACAGTAAGGCAAAATAAAACAAATTTCTTCACACAGAAAAACATTTTACACCGCTCAAGTACATATTGATGTACAAATTTACTTAAACGTAAGAGTAACAATAGGGGATCTCTGCTCCAGAGGTGGGTAGAGTAGCCAAATATTGTACTCAAGTAAGAGTGCTGTTACTTGACAATAATGTGACTCAAGTAAACGTAATCCTCCCAAAAATTACTTAAGAGTAAAAAGTACACAGTGAAATATTTAAATCAAGTACTGACTAAATAGCGAGTATCTTCTGATTTTTTTATTTTATTCTTTTTTTTTTTATTTTTAATCACAGCATGGACATCAATGAAATAAAAACAATAAAATGTGAATGTGAAAATTCTGATCTTGCTGTGTGTGTTTGTGTGCGTGTATGCGTAGCCAAAACTACATCATCTGCAATTTACTGCAAGGAGTTTTCTCAAGTTCTAAGTGGGCTGAAATATCCACAATTGGGCAGACAGTGCCAGACATGTACTACAATACATGAAAGCTGTTGTTTTTGTTCGTCTAAATGTAAACGAGTAGCGGGCAGTTGCCTTCATAGTGACGACGACCTTCCCAACACGGTGACCACGCAGGGACAACGATCAGCCGGGCTGGCTTATCGAGTGTTAATAACGTCTTCTATAGGGCTTCCCGGACGTAGGTGTGTGAGGTCATGTGACTTTGTGTCATTTGATTGGTGAACTAGACTTAAAAGGTCACGAGCACTTAAATTGGCAAGGCGCAAACAGCACCCAATGCGGAAGTCAAAGTTGTTGTCTCGCTCACGAAATAGTTAATAAATAAGCAATAATTGATAAATAAAAGTAGAGAGCGAAATTTAGATCATTGTAACAGAGTAAAAGTACCGTTACTTCTTAACAGCAGAAATGGCGGAAGTGTTTTTTCTGGTCTCGTCAAATCCTGTGACTTTATCCAAAGCAGGTCCCGAGCATACAGGGGGAACCTCAGGCCAATGCGCTCGCATTTTAGTTCGCTGCAGAGTAATATTCAGAAATTACATCTGTGTGTGGATGGTGAATCAAGGAGTACAAAACAGCCTATGACGACAGCCACAGCTAACCACCCACCAGGAAAAACTCATCAGATCTATACAATTCACATACATTGCCTATTTTGAGTTCAAAGCAGCAAATTTTGCCAAAAGGCAACTGATTTGCATGTGTGTGTATCTGCAAACTACAAATTTAGCACAGTTGCTTTTCCCCCAAAACTGGTCTTACCAATGACATCTCTGTGCTGACCCAAAACATCCTCTCTGGGCACCTCTGGGTTCTCCAGCTCTTTGAGGAATTCATCCAAACTGTCTGCTTCGCCACCCTTTCTCCTCTTCCTCAACTCGTCTGGCACCAGAGGTGTCAGGCAACGTGTGAACATCTAAGATTTAATGCAGAGAGAAAATGAGGAAACTAAATTGTTGATCAGCTCATAAAAAATAAATAAATAAATAAAAAAAAGTCCAGCCTTATAGTCAGACGGGTGTTAGACAAACCGATAAATAGTTCTGCTATATTATGCACCATATTACCTGGACAGCATACTAATGAAAGATGGAACTTTAACAAACTAAAAAAAATTGGGCCAAATTGCTTGAATTTTTGCTTTTGGCAAAAGACTGTTGGCCTGCTCTCAAACACATTAAAGTGTGTATGCTAACCAAAACAATTTTCGTAAACTGGAAACTGCACAAAACCTGGAAATTAATCAGCCACAAATCTGAGCCTCTCACAATGCAGCGGCTAATCAGAATACCCAACATTCATTACCTTGAGCAGCCTGGCATTCCAAAGAGGCTGAGCAGGAAGAGAGAAGAGCTTCTCCACTCCCCCAGTCTCCTTCCACATCATCAGCTTCTTCGTGGGAGGGGCAAGGTCCAGGGTGGTGACAATGTCCGAGTAGTCGGAGAGTTGAGCCCTGATGGTTTTGCTGTCCAACTCCTTCACGCTGTCCACAATCAGCTTCCTCTTACGCTTGGCCTTGGTCTCTTTCACTGAAGAGGAGTTGAACATTGTTATAACTTCATACAGTCATCAGTGTTGGGTCATATGGAATGGTTGTTGAACAAAGCTATATGAACATTTTTAATTAAACTTCACAAGAAAACAAATAATAATAATAAAGTCATTCAATTTGGAGACGTGGCTACCTAGTACAATAGGGCTACAGAGACAAGAAGCTTACATTGATAATAAAACTCTGGTATGTACAACAAAGTCAACTGCTTTAATGTAAAGAGACTTACTTCCCAAGTACATGCAGTAGGTATTCCTCTTAAATCACATTAATGGTGAATAAATCATTTGCTTTTACAATTGTACCATATAGCTGGACATCCGCGTATGACCATTAAAAATGTTAAAAACCATGACGCTGTTAGTATAAAACATTACTTGATACACTGTCTTAATATTTAATAAAGGTTTTATGATCCCAACAGATTATTTCTATCATCAGTGGGAAAATTTTAATGCCGACCAGCATCCTGAAAAGCTTGACTTGCGGTTCCAATGTAAATGTGTAAAAAAAAAAAAAAAATTAAAACAAATGTATATATAAAATATTTTTCTAACCAGTGATGTCGATGGGCTCCAGTGCAAATGCTTCCTCCTCATTATGAACAAGAGTGGTCTGTTCGGTTTGGTCAGCCATGGCTGGTAGTGGCTCTGCTGGACCCGAGTCAGGGCTGTCTGGACCCGCTACAAACAAGATGTAAAAAAGGAAATGTTATTGGGCACAAATCTTCCTCCAAGGTGTGATTGTAAACAGCTATAAGTTTCCAAACTCATTGTTGGACAATGCAATATCATCTCTAGCTTTTGCAGTAAGTACTTACGTGACTGGAGGTTGTCAAAATCGTCCTCATCGTCTCCATGATCCGGAGGCATCATGACGCTCGCAGTGATGGCTGGAGGGTCGTCAAAAATGCCACCTCCATCTTCAGAGCTAAGCAGCTTATCCACTGAGAAATTGCAAATAGTTTAAAATCACCACCTATCAATCCATTTTCTAAACCTCTTTTCCTCACTAGGGCTACGGGCGTGCTGGAGCCTATCCCAGCTATCTTCGGGAGAGAGGCGGGGTACACCCTGAACTGGTCACCAGCCAATCATACGGCACAAAACAAACAACCATTCACACTCACATTCACACCTACGGGCAATTTAGAGTCTTCAATTAACCTACCATGCATCTTTTTGGGATGTGGGAGGAAACCGGAGTACCTGGAGAAAACCCACACAGGCACGGGGAGAACATGCAAACTCCACACAGGCGAGGCCGGATTTGAACCCGGGTCCTCGGAACTGTGAGGCAGATGTGCTAACCAGTCAACCACCTTGCCGCCTAAAATAATCACTAACATAAATACCTAACAGAGTATCTGCCAGGGAGGACTGAAAAGCTCACCTAACATCCCTCCATCACTGTTGCCCATGGAGGCATCACCAAAGTCATCATACTCCATGTGGTTGGATTTATCGGGCAGATTAGCTGGACCAGGCTCAGCCTCTAGCAAAAGGTTAGAGGCTGTGGCACCATGCATGATGTCTTCCTCAAACGTGCTGGCATCGCGCATCATCTCCCGGTCGTCCATGCCGAAGTCAGCTAGGGAGAACAGCAGATTCTTTTAAATATGTAGAGGACGCAAAGACGGTTCTCATGTCCTGACAGATCTACACTATACTAAAAATTATTAGTATTTTTTTGTTTAAAAAGGCACGATGTCCTTTTCGCTACAATAATTTTTAAAGGGTGGTGCATCACTTATGTCCTACCAAAGTCATTGTCTTGCAAAAGACTGAGATTGCCAACATCCTCCCTCATGGTAATCTCCTCCACTCTGCTCTGGTTCAGGGTGAACTGTTGGGCCACATCAATGTCACTGTGTGAAGGACAAAATAAATAAATAAATAAAGGGGAAATGTTGAGTACAACAGGTGGTGCATAATGAATGGAGCGCAGACATACATTCTCAGAATATCAACATTCATCTCTGGAATTGCATAATTTCTTTCTTGGTGTGACAAGATTATTTCTGAGTAGTGGACATGGACTTACTCCAGATCAGGAAGCGGTTGGTCAAAGTCATGGAACTCCTCAGGTAAGGTGATGGCATTGTATGCCGCCTCTCTGTTTTCCTCGGGCAAATCTACCACACCTGAACACAAATTTAAGTGACAACACTGAAATTCAGAACACTGTATGAAGTACAAACTATTAGGGCAAGTAGAAGAAGATGCCACCATACCTGGTCTGAAAGCCATTTTGATTTTGATAAAGGCTTCATTACAATCGGCTAGCAGGTACTTGGCCTTCCTGTGGTAGATTCTCACCACCCCGAGAAGCAGGTGACCAGATGTACGCAATGCCATCTTCACCTATGAGCAGAATACAAAACGTGCAATGAAGAGGTTAAAAAAGGTCTTTTTCTGAACAGACTGAATAATCAAGAGTGTACTTTTGTTGTTGTTACCTTGGGTGAGATGATGCTCTCCACACTACTCTCCAAGTTACATTCAAACACATGAGCCTTGGTCAGCTTCTTGTCCCAGTGGGCCGCCAGCCAGATCTTGGCCAGCGGCCCACGTTTGCTGAGGACAAAGTGGGCGTAGAACATTGCCCTGGTTCCACTGCCTCACAATGGCGTAGGCTCACCTGGAGATCAAAATGTTGCAATATTTCATTAGAAAAAGGTCAATGCATGTGGTACATCCGGTGCTAATGGGAACTGATCTGTTACTATTTCAATGCTGTGCAAGTCAAGCACAGAAACATTCATTCATTCATTCATGTTCTGTTTATCCTCACTAGGGTCACGGCGTGCTGGAGCCCATCCCAGGTGTCTTCTGGAAAGAGGCGGGGTACACCCTGAACTGGTCACCAGCCAATCGCAGGGCACATATAAACAAACAACCATTTGCACTCACATTCACACCTACGGGCAATTTAAAGTCTTCAATTAACCTACAATGCATGTTTTTGAGATGTGGGAGGAAACCGGAGTGCCCGGAGAAAACCCACGCAGGCACGGGGAGAACATGCAAACTCCACACAGGCGGGGCCGGGGATTGAACTCAGGTCCTCAGAACCAGTCGTTCACCGTGCTATCTATCTATATATATCTATATCTATATATCTATATCTATATATCTCTCTATATATATATATATATATATATACATACACACACACACACACCAAACACTTCAAACGCCTCGAAAATCCTCCATAATTTAATTCAGGAAAAAAGTATTGACTGCTGACATACATGACCTATTCTACAACCCATACTGCTCTCCTAGCACATAACAGTCCATTTGCGCTATTTCAGTGGAGTTTTTAAGGTAAGTGACAGCGTTTGAAACGTCACAGTAATTTTGACATGTCGACTAGGAGAACACCTGGGAATTTCGGCCCGTAAGAGCTTATTGGTGGCTATTAACTGAAACTTGTCAGCCAATCAGCGAAGGGGTTCCCAGGTAGCAGATGAAAAGAAAGGGTGGAGTAGATATGTTGAGAAATAATCAAGTCACACAATTTTACTCGACCAGATTTTCAATAGGCGATATCACACAAAGACATTCCCCAAAAAGGCAACTTTATCAGACACAAAATTCAAGTTCTCCGGAACCCATTACCCAATTTTCAAAATTCTGGGAAGTATTGTCATGTTGCAAGTCAAATGCTTCAAGACAAGCCCTGCCCCTTAAACAGCTCACATTTCAAAATAAAAAAGGGCACACTTTTAAAATGAAATTGTTCTAATAAGAATGACTTTATTTTGTCATTTAAATGGAATGGTCAATCGCCAACCTAACTACTTCGTGTGCAATCTAGACCAATAAAACTCGAGATAAACTTTTAACACGTGAAAGCACCCAACCCGTTATTGGAGTCGCCACAACATATGTGGGTACTATCATCCTGATACATTATGTGACTTAAATTAGCGCATCTTTAATTTTGATTGACAAACACTGACTACTGTGTACTATACACGGCCATATTAACAAGAAAGAAAAAAGGGAAAAAAAAGAAGAAATCGACAAAAATGGAGGCAATCCATTCACCGGTTTCAAAATGTGTTCAACTTATGCCATTATAGGCAAATATGGACTCAGTAATAGAATTGTTTTGACAAACCCAGTACAGACTTTGTCCCAAGTTCCGACAATCCAGATAATAAACGGTGGCCATGCAGAATATTTAATCATTCAAATTAACAACTGGCCTACAACTAATACAGACGAGTTACGTAAAAGCACACGAATTTAAAAATAAATAAATAATCGTGTAATAGTACACAATCGCGCCGTGGCATGAACTCAATTGGCCGCCACATAGCATTAGCATTCATTACATACGTATCGATGTGTGCTCGTCTGACGTTTTCCGCAGGGCTGCTCCGACGTCATATTCCCAGAAGTCAAAAGTGCAGTTCGTTGGTGAAATAAAAATAAAAATAAATATTGAGAAACGACTTCGGGTTTCCGTTTGTGAGCCTAGAATTCTCATACTCTTCCCAATTGTAGCGTTTTAGCTGGCGGCTAACGACTCCTAGTACCATGAAGGCCTGAACAAATTACCTCGACCGTGCATACTTAGTCCGCTTTAAAAAAACGTGAAACATAGCGCAACCCACTACAAGTTGAAACCTACTTACCAACGGTACACCGCTTGTGAGTGAAACTCCACAGATTATGTTATTTCGCCCAGCGACTTCCACCCTGTTGTACTCATTAAAACAGTAAAGATGGCGCCAGTCGCCTTCCTCCCGCTCAACGCTGCCCTTTTAAAATCCACAGGATGTTTACACTCAAAAATGGCGGAAGAGGAGTTTCCACAACGCGCAGTGAGCACTTATGGCCGATAGGGGACTCTGTGGCACAATTTCCTCCTGAGATGTGAGGAAGACTGAAGAAATATGAATCAACAAAAAGCAGAGGTGCAAAATTAATAACACCCTACACCACTGTGCAAATACAGTAGTAGACTACAGACACTTGTGTAAAAAAAAAAAAAAAAAAAGACTCAAAAAGTAGAAGAACCAATTGAACTCTGAGTAAAAAAGTACAGACTGATATGTAGAACTGTACTGATAATTTGGTAAACCCACAATGAAAAAAAAAAAATCTCTGCACACAAAATAGTATACAGATTTCATTCACTTCACTTGCTTTTGTTGCTTTAGCTCAATTTACGTTCCCATCGAGAGACACACCTGCATTTTGTTATAGCGCTTCCATCCATCCATTTTACACACCTCTTATCCTCACTAAGGTTACGGATGTGCTGCCGCCTATCTCAGCTGACTCTGGGGAAGAGGCAGGGTACACCCTGAACTGGATAAAGAACCATTCACAGTCACATTCACACCTACAGGCAATTTACAGTCTTCAATTAACCTACCATGCATGTTTTTGGAATGTGGGAGGAAACCGCGGCAGGCACGGGGAGAACATGCAAACTCCACACAGGCGAGGCCGGATTTGCACCCTCAGAACTGTGAACCAGATCCAGGGGTGTCAAACGAATTTTTGTTACAGGCCACATCGTAGTTATGACTTCCCTCGGAGTGCTGTTATGACTGTGAACCCGTATGAAGGAATTATCCCCTCATATAATTAGATATACACAAAAAATTGATGAATAACTAGTTGTAAAATAAGAAGCCTATAAAAACATGTTTTTAACTACTTAATTTATTTTCAAAGCGGGATTGGTAACAAAAATGCTTGCAATATCTCAAGGTTATTACATTGGAACACAATTCGCAATTTTGATTTGCTTTCACGGGCCACATAAAATGATGGGGCAGGCCAGATCTGGCCCCCGGGCCACCAGTTTGACACCTGTGTGCTAACCGGTCATCCACTGTGCTGCTTCAGTGCTTAATGGGGGTTTGAACACATACATTTGATAGCCAACATAAAAAAAAAAAAAAGGAATACTTTGCAGTGTTTGGCTGGCTGATCTCACTCTGGCCAGATAGCAGATTCATGTTTGTTCTGAAAACCTAATTGAAGGTCAGCTTAACACTTAGAACTGTAAGAAAACACTTTTTACAGTATGTATTGTACATATCGCAATTTTCAGTGTTTGCATTTTAGTTCAGGACGCTTAAGTAAGATTCATAAAATCGCCTGTATATATCTTATGTTGGATATCTGTCGATCGTTGTGATAGGATTTTATTTTTTATTAAAAGTACATACATGATATGTACTTGTGATGTGAGGTAATAGCTAAACATTGACAAAAAATAAATAGAAAGTACAGATGTTTTCAAATGTAGGGAGTCAAAAGTAAAACATTGTTAGACAAAAAAAATACTGTAGCTAAGAAAATTACAGATACTTTTATAACTCATGCAATTCTAATGAAAAACCACCGCTGTATAAAATAATTAAAATACAGATACGCCCATCCGTCTGTTTTCTTCATTGCTTGTCGTCAGTCAGGGGTGAGCTGGCTCTACCACAACTGACCTTAGGCGAGAGGCGGGGTATACAAAATTGACATTCAAGCAAATTATAAAATTTAAAAACCAAAAATACCGCATCAAAACACAATTTCTTTGTGTGGAGTAATTAACACAGCAGAAGTTAACCATGTCTCAAACCAGGTAAATTCTGCTAAATGTAGTACAGTTACTAGCAATGCCATTCTTGCTATCGGCATTGCCATCTGATATACAAAATAGGTGAACAAGATGTCAGTTGCACACAGCAAAATCGATTTCCAAGCAGTACATTAGACGTTGCCTAACTGAGAGACTCAAATTGCAAAATTGGTAGACGGGAAAGAGGATTTGTCTCATAGGCTGCAGCATCTGGCGCAGTAGGGAGGCTGCCAGTTGAGCATGTTTATGATTTATCAGTAGCAGGAGGCTGTGTCACAGCACAGGGATTTCCGCAACAACTTTGGCACTACTCAGGCATCAAAATAATCCTACACAGTATTTGTATCCACATGGTTTTGGAATTGATTTGTTTCACCAGCTCACTGCATAGCTGAGTGTGGAACAAGGAACAAGGTCACACCATAGAAATATAATACAATAACATTTTCAGGCTGTCTAACGCGAGTTTTCATGAAGGTAATTCATTTTTCATTCATCGTGATCCCACATCAAATCAGGCTTTTTGTGCGTTTTAAAAAGGCTGATTTGGGCACAACCGTGCTTAACTCATTCACTGCCAGTCCTCCATGTTCGCATGTATATTTGAATTCAACACCCGTCACACCCGGCGGCATATGGCAAAACAAAGTTATATACTGTATAATGTAGCATCCATTGAGGGACACATAACACATTTGAACATTTTATATAATACTGCACATGTCAGGATAGTAACACAATTTTAGTATTTCTGCCATCTGTTAAACAAGATCATTGCATCCCGAGAGGCCATTTCTGTGTGCTATGAAATATGAAGCTTCACCACTATATAAGGATGTATAACTCAAAACCATTACCAAATAACTTAATATTGTGATTTAAATTGACTCCATTGTATGTAGCTCCAAGGACTTAACAGTGGCAGGAGATCTTCATCAAATGTAGATTGATGAATGAATGAAAGGTTTCGGGTGACATAATCCGCCAAATATGAATGCATTCAATCACATTTCCACAGGGAGTCTCTGCAAAGAAAAAAATAGATTTGAGAGTTGCTGCCTGACAAATTCTGAGTATCTTTGAGCTTTTACAGGGATCCTCAGTACAGTCTTAAAATGCTTTTTTTGTATTAGGCCTTTCATTTTACAACCCCAATTCCAATGAAGTTGGGACGTTGTGTTAAACATAAATAAAAACAGAATACAATGATTTGAAAATCATGTTCATTTGAAATGTGGACTCGTCGGACCACAGAACACTTTTCCACTTTGCATCAGTCCATCTTAGATGAGCTCGGGCCCAGAGAAGTCGGCGGCGTTTCTGGGTGTTATTGATAAATGGCTTTTGCTTTGCATAGTAGAGTTTTAAGTTACACTTACTGATGTAGCGCCAAACTGTATGTATTGACATTGGTTTTCTGAAGTGTTCCTGAGCCCATGTGGTGATATCCTTTACACATTGATGTCAATTTTTGATGCAGTGCCACCTGACGGTTTGAAGGTCACGGGCATTCAATGTTGGTTTTCGGCCTTGCCGCTTACATGCAGTGATTTCTCCAGATTCTCTGAACGTTTTGATGATATTATGGACCGTAGATTATGAAATTATGAAATCCCTTGCAATTGTACGTTGAGGAACATTGTCCTTAAACTGTTCGACTATTTTCTTACGCACTTGTTCACAAAGAGGTTAACCTCGCCCCATCTTTGCTTGTGAATGACTGAGCAATTCAGGGAAGCACCTTTTATACCCAATCATGGCACCCACCTGTTCCCAATTAGCCAGTTCACCTGTGGGATGTTCCAAACAGGTGTTTGAGGAGCATTCCTCAACTTTTTCAGTCTTTTTTTCACCTGTCCCGTGTTGCAGCCATAAAATTCAAAGTTAATGATTACTTGCTAAAAACAATAGTTTATCAGTTTGAACATTATATAGCTTTGTAGTGTATTCAATTAAATATAGGTTGAACATGATTTGCAAATCATTGTATTCTGTTTTTATTCTGTTTAACACAACGTCCCAACATAATTGGAATTGGGGTTGTACATTATGTACTGTATCATCAGTATCTCTCTAGCAGTATCAATGAAAATTGAGCATTGTCTTTTTTGGTTCATCATTTTAGTACAGATGATGTCCTGATGACATAACATTGCATAGCTGTACCCACTGCTGTGGCCAGTGAGTGTACAACTTAGACTATATACTCTCGGGTATAGATCTGTGACTTGTCACTGTTCCAGCTTTAAATATTTTATTTTTGTAGGCCGGAGCTTTGCATGTGTGCTTTTTGAAATTAGAAAACTCTCCTGTTGCTGTTGGTAAAGTGGAGATGGGATCCTCCTGGATGGATGTTATTTATTCACAGTGTCTAAACCAATCAAGGCAACACAGATTTATACAAACACATCAGTTTCAGGCGGGCGACTGGCTAGAGCGTCAGCCTCGCAGTTCTGAGGACCCGGGTTCAATCCCTGGCCCCGCCTGTGTGGAGTTTGCATGTTCACTCCATGCCTGCGTGGGTTTTCTCCGGGCATTCCGGTTTCCTCCCAGATCCCAAAAACATGCATTAATTGGAGACTCTAAATTGCCCGTAGGTGTGACTGTGAATGCGAATGGTTGTTTGTTTGTATGTGCCCTGCGATTGGCTGGTAACCAGTTCAGGGTGTACCCCACCTCCTGCCCAATGACAGCTGGGATAGGCTCCAGCACGCCCGCGACCCGAGTGAGGAGAAGCGGCTCGGAAAATGGATGGATGGACATCAGTTTCATGACATGGGATGAGATCAACATATGCACAAAGATGAATATTTAGCTACAGTATAGCTCCTTCCAGTACCAAAAGTGTGTTGCCATTTACCAGGTACGACAAATATGAGTAACAGTAAAAAATCTGTTTGTGCTATTAGACAAACATTTGTTTTACACTTAACACCAAATTTCACGCATGCATTAATAAAACTAAAGCTAATCAGGTCAAAGACATCATAAATGCAAAACTGATGAAAGTCCAGACATGACATTTATTTAAAATGTTTTATTTCTTGATTTTGCACTTTATTTTAGAAAATTGTACAAAAATGTGATTTTTACTCTGTCTTTCCATATCAGTCTCTACAAATGTAGTATTTTAAGTGAAGATGGCATTATGATAATATGCACTGCATGAACAGAAAATAAGGAAACGTATGACGCCACTTGGTTCTCACAAATAAAATACAAGGCAGTATATATACTGCATATGTCAGTGTCAATCACACAGGATCACAAAATGTTCAGAAAAAGAGAACAAGTTGGAATGTCAGTAACAGATGTGCTTCAGAGCATTCTTGTGTTTAATAATGGTCTTTACATATGAATGGATATTGATTAATACAATTAAAACCAATGGTAATTGGCTCACACACAAAAAAGCTTAAGGGAAGAATGTTTTTCTGAAGGCACATTAATATATACAGTATATATAACAGCCTCTAAAACAACAGAATGAAAGGAAAAAAAGACTAAATCGTCTTTAATATTGCACCTGTCTTCACTCTTGATAGCATTGGGTTTAGCAATACAAGAACTGTTGCTTAACAACAAATAGCACATTCTCTGAAGTAGAACACACTCTCACAGAAACATTCAAAACAACCCAATAACTATAGGAATACATGGCATTCCCCATACAGTATCAGTGATGTAAAAACAAAAAGAATTATTGGCACATACTGGGGTGAAGTGTAGAGGGTTGAAGTTAATGGAGTATAATAACATTCTGGAAACTGAGAAGTGTTGCTGGCTTACATCGTAAACATCCGTTTTGCTTTATCTTGATTATGCAGTTGTAAAATTATGTTAATTCAGTCACATTACACTTTCTGATATGTCACCTGAACGCAGAAATGGAAAGCTTGTGTAAGTAAAAGTTTGGAGTCACAGGTGTGTCCACACAAATTGGTTGAGTGCATAAAAAAAATTGAGAACTTAAAAAAAATAACACAAATGACTGACTATATTAATGTATATTTAAGAGATTATTGAATTATGGACTACTCCCTGTACTCCCAAATATCCTGGTATTAAAACTGGTATGCTAAATGTAATGTGTCCAGTGGTACAAAGCCAAGGTCAATCACAAAAACGGTCTTTTAAAGAGTTGAGAATTAGTGCTGTGTTGTATAAATTTGAATTTTCTGAGCAGTCAGTCGAAATAAGAATAACATCAAACACTTGGTCAGATATCATGTTAGGATAGTCAGAGCTACTCTCTTTAGAACCAAAACACAAAACAGAGTTTGAGTACCAGTGGACCCGAGCGACTTCCATACTTGTCAACGGACTAAATGAAATATGGTTGTCAATGACTATACGTGATGAAGTATTGCTTATATTAAAAAAAAAACTCCACTCGCAAAACTTCCACATTGGTTTGATCTCCTATTATTGTTCAAGCCAGCATATATTCAAGTACCTTTGTTCACTGGTCACACAATATTGATGAATGGAATAGATTTTAGTGGCTAAATCAGCAAAATGGGCTGTGAATATCTTTGGCCACAGAGTGAATACTGTGTCGTAGAACCTTGCAGGCAGCTTATGGTCTTCTCAAGTAGCCAAAGAACACCAATCACAATTAGGTTTGTTTCTTAGATATTCAATCCAATTATAGTTTTCCCTGTCAGTTAATAAGGACTTTAAAAAAAAGATCACCAATTATGAGGAAAATACAAGTAAAAGCAGCGAGATGCTCATTTTGGATCACGTCTTTTTATTTGAACTCCCAAATGAAAAGGGTAATGTTGAGGCACTGTGCAGAATACGATCCTAACTGTGGTGAAGGGCTTGTCATTGCTCTCCTCATCCACTCTGTCACTGCTTGTGAAACAGCAGGAGCAGCACTCCATTAAAAAACACCTAGAACTGTAAAAACACATCCAAAATAGTGTTATCCTCTTCTGTAGAATATAGAAATTAGACTAGTGCTGACCATTATAAAATCAGCAAAATGTTCATGAACGTGTGCATAGTGTACTGAGGGGAACAGTTGCAGGGTGCTGCAGTAGTTTGGTTGGTTTTGAAATGGGGAAGTTAAGAAAGCGATGATATCCAATTCCAGGACTTTGGTAATTCCAGTTTAAGGTCAGGAAGTTTTAGGCCTTCAGTGCCTTCAATTGGAGAAGGACCTGCACGCTCTGCTACTGCCCAAAACATGAGAGAGCAAACATAAGATGCCATACAGCGGACACAAAGTGTGTGCAGTGTCTGCAAAATCTGTGCTTCCTACCTACATTTCAGTTTCAGTTTCAATTGCTTCTCCATTGACCCATTTATGCAAAATAAGAAATGGACATCCCCCTCACACTCTCTCACCGTTCTGTCCAGAGAGCAGGGGGGGCTCTGGAGTGTTATAGCCTCTCGATGTCCCTGTACTTCTTCCTCAGTATGGAGACCTGGTCTTTAAAGAGGACCGGGTCGAGTCTCATCTGAGAATGAACCAGTGGCATGGTGCCAAACCAGTTGGCAAACTTGTTCATGCAAGTCTGACGCTGAGCAAAATGGTCCGGGTCAGCCCAGCGAGAAGCCCGGGAGCTCTGTAGGGAGAGGGGACACAAGGGCAAGATTGCAAAAGACAGTTACATATGTATTATTTGGATACTTCATAGCACCTTGTTAAAATACTAAGGGTGGAATTTTTTGGCCACCTGAGTCAACGTTTGTTCGACACTGCAAAGCCTCACTCACCTGAGCCATCATGGTTTCCTTGTATTGTTTCTTCTGGGTGACCTTGATGGGGGGAAGCTTGGTGACAGAGGACACAAGGAAATTAATCAGAATATCCTCACAGTTTGACATCTGGTCCACCATGGTCTTCAGACTGGCTGGAAGGTATGTGGTGTACAGGTAGTGGTAGTATCTGAGGACAATGAGTATGTGTTGAGTAAAAGAGAACAGTCTCTGAAAGAGTGGAAGTGAGGACGACAGGATTAAGTACTTGTGATAGATGGCAGCTCCAGTCAGCACCATGGAGTAGTCATTGGTCCATTTGGAAGTGTAGCCCCAACGTTCCTTGTTGCTATCCCAGAAGTGGCTACGGGCTGGGTAGCCAATGATACGGTCTGGGAAGCTTCGCCACACTGTGAAGGCAAACTCCACCTCGACAGGAAGAAAACTTACATTTTGGGAACTGAGTGTATGACAGATTGAACAGCTTCATCTTTTTTGCTCCCATCAGACATATTCGTATGTACATTTGTACCGTAGCGCGCCAAGTAGAGGAAGAAGCCTTTGGTATTTGTGTATTATTCATTCCTGTATAATTGTCACCGCAATGCTGTAGTACAGTATTGCTGATGTTTATTTCACTCTGAATGGCATAGAAACATTACTGAAAAAAAGTTATGTACGTTGGGCTTTCAGGTGAAATTTCCTTGTAGAATTGTTTGATTGGGCCCTGTTGATGGCTGGGGCCCCCATGCTCTACGGGGTCATAGGGGTGGTGGCAGCGGTGGGGCGCGCTGGGTGGGATTGGGCGTCGGGGTTGGCAGTCCAATACCCTTGCCCCTCCCTTTGGGACTGGTCCAGACGCTTTGGCTGGACCAGGGGACCGCCCTGGGTCCCGGGTGGCATCCCCCTGGCTGGGTCGGCCGCGGGATGTACTCGCTGGCTTTGTCCCCCCTTCCTCAATGTGCCGGCTCAGCAACTCTGTAAACCAGTTGACTAACATGCATGTGATACGCTGTTCATTCACTAATAAGTTCCATTGACATGCTAGAGGCTTTAAATGCTTGTGCTGGGACGACTAATAATAACACAGGTTATATTAAGATATCAACTCACAGGTTCTTACAGGTGTTTAGACACTATGAAGGCAGCCCACTGCACCATTCATCAGTAGCACTGCCTTGCTCATTTCCCACATCCTGTCCCGCCCTTTTCTGTCCTCTCTCATTTTGTCCTATTGGTTAGTTGTTGCATGTCCTCATCGGGTGTCACCCCCACCCACAAATAAGAACACAATTTGACTTTTGTAATGTTACTTGTGATCAAATACCTAGACTGTCTAGCTATTGTTCTGGTGTGGGTCGCACCCCTTTTCCCCTTGGCCGTTCTGTCCCCTAAAACCCTTTTCGGTCCAGCTGCCTTTTCAATAAATAAAATAATAATAAAAAAAAAAAGCAGAGGAAGTATTTCAAACTCCCGTGTTGCACAGCAAACATTTTCCTGCACAAAAGGCATACAGAGCCACCATTCTGCATGGCTGTGGAGATGAACAGGACAGGTTAAAAAAAAGATAGACTGATAGATGTCAATTACTTTATTTCTCAACTGTTCTGGAATTTCTTTGGATCATGTTATTTTGTTGCAGCTTTTTTTTTTTTAGATCTTTTGTTTGACTTGATTTTGTCGGGACAGATTCTGTTTAAGTGATTTCTTGATTGAACAGGTCTGGAGGTAATCAGGCTTGTGTGTGATCAGAGAAAATAAAAAAAAATTGGGATTTGCTACAATTAAATCATGATTTAACAAGGGGGGTAATTACTTTTTACACAGGGCCAGGTAGCTTTGAATAGTTTTTTTTCCCGAAGCAATGAAATCACAACTTAAAAACAGCATTTTCAGATCACTTGGGTTCTATTAGTCTGATATTTACATTTGATAATCTTAAACAGTGGGGAAACTGCAAAAATATAAGAATTTGAGAAGGGGGGGGGGGGGGGCAATACTTTTTACGGCACTGTTTATGAACAAGGAAGTACAATACCACTGAATGGCCACTCCATGGAATAAGGGTGTTTGCTTTTTTAAAATTAATTAATTAATTAATTAATTAATGTATTTATGTTTTTTTTTTTTTTTTTTTTTTAAATATAGTGAGGTCTACGCCTAGTTTTTAGCCACGTCCACAAAATTAGGAAAATTTAGAAGGTCATAAAGAGTTTTAAGCCATATCTCAACACTTCACTACTATATCATTCTCAGTATTTGCACGTTTTCAGCACTTGTCTTCAAACATACAGTATTTAATGTATTTAAAAACAAAACACGAAAATGAGCTTGGTTGCACTTTAAAGAAGAATGCAATATGACCTTTTCTAAACTTTTGACTGAACATGTCCAACTGTTCAATGTTTCAGTATATTTTGCTAAACGTGCTGTTCTTTAACTGAACGGCAAAATTCACAACCGGCGTTTGAGCCATGAAAATTCAAGGACGTCCACTTCTATGCCTTTCTGTGAATCTTCCAGTGTCTCTGTTGCAACCTGCTGATGACACTCTGTGAGACTCTAACCTCAGTGGCCACTTCCCTCTGAGAACATCCTGTTTGAAGCCCCGCAATGATGAAGTACTGTTCATCAATTACTGTATAAGTGTCATCTTGGTCTCTCCGATGTCAAAATGTGAACCCCGTGATAAAGAAGACTCTTTAAATACCAATTCTGTTTGAACCAGCTAATTTGTTTGTCGATTCAGGAATCAAACCGAAAAAGCTGCTGTCGGCCACAGCTTTTACGCAGACACTCGCTTGACAACATCGCACACTTGTCAACATCCCACGCCAACCAAACAGAACCAGCCTTGTAAAGGCGCATGAATGTACGCAGATACTTTCTATACATTTTATACTTGCAATTTATTTTTTTTGTGTTCAAATATGTTTACAGTCTATTTAAAAAAATACATAAAAATAAGTTTTAAAGTGTTTTAATAAGTTTAAATGTATAGGAGGGGTGAAACATCAGTATATGGTATCGCTATACTGTGTAGCACATTTTCACCTATTGTGCATGGGTCTGGAATGTATCCCCCGCGATAAACAGGGGTTCACTACCTGCAAATCGCTAACAAGCACAGTCCTTTAACACTGAACAGAACATTTGCTGTAGTTGTGCCCTAACCTCTGTGGTGGAGAGCACAGTATCCTCATCGAGACTGAGCACAGCATCAGTGGGGATGGTGTCGTACGGCAGGAAGCGGCTGCTAATAACCTGGTGTGATGTGTAAGGCAAAAAACAGCCAAAATGAGTAATAAATCATAGTAACTATTTTATTAACGGGCACCTTTCTAAGCACTCAAATACACTGTACAAAGCTTTAAAAAAATAAAAATATGACAAATAAATATAAAACAAAGGTTGATTAAAAGTCAATGTAGTGGTACATTTGCTTGACTTTTGTGCGGGCAGGGTTTGTTCAGTTCCCAATCAGTGACGGTGTGAATGTGAGTGTGAATGGTTGTCCGTGTCTATTCTGTATGTGCACTGTGACTGACTGGCGACCAGTTCATCGTGTAGTCTGCCTTTCGCCTGAAGTCAGCTGGGATAGGCTCCAGCGCCCCGCAACCCTGAACAGGATAAGCGGTATTGAGAATGGATGGATGGATGGATGGATGGAGGCTGATTAAAAATGATTAATATATGAAAGTGAGTAAAGATAAAAATACTATTAACAGATTAGGCTAAATGGTGTATCCTCTTCTCATTAATGTCATTTTGAAGTAAGGATCTGAAGAAAGTAAATTAATCGGTGTTGAGGAGGTCAGGTGGTCATGAGTTTCTCCATGGTGGACAGACAGGCCCGGGTGATAGCGAGGTAGACGGGAGGATCTGAAAGTGCGGGAGGTTATGTTGATATGGAAAAGGCTATTATAGATATGAAGGAGCCAGATTATGAATGGCCTTAAAAGTTAGGAGAAATATTTTAAATTGGATGCAGTACTGGATGGGGACCCAGTGGAGTTGCTGCAACACTGGCATTGAATGGAGTAACTGCTGTTACTGTATCTCAACAACAAGCCCTACAAACAAGCTGGTAGTGCAAACAGTCACTTAATGTAGTTCCATCTCGCAGTGTTTATAGCAGTCAGACAACTAAACAAGCTGACACCTGGATAATGATGGGACATGTTTCCTTCCCAGGAGAGCCCTACACAAATAAGTATATAATGTGTGATATGTCCCTGTGCCCGCAATGACCTTAAACATCAAAATGGCAAAATTCCAATTTTCCTACTGTTAAGGGGCCCTGGAGTTTGGGTTAAGAAGACTGAAACTATTTGAAAGTAGCATCATGGTGTTAACATACTGAGAACTCTCTTGAAGACAGGCTCCAACCTTGGCAGCAACATTAGAATTCTTTTTAATGAGTGCTGATTCTTTTTATAACACACAATATGTTAGGAATGTCATTGTAAAACATTTTTTTGACTACTGTTGCAGCTCCTTTAACATTTGAGAGCCAGTCGCCAATCTTCACCTGTGGCATTGTTAATTTTAAAAATAAAATGAAACTAAATTGTTTCTAAATTTGAGCTTGCATTTAAATACACTGTTCCAAATATGAGGCATGTGGCGTTTTCTACCAAAACTACTAGTAACATTTTTTACTTTGCAAATTACTCAAAATACAGTGTTCACTATGATACACAAGAAAACTAATTTCAAACTTGAGATTGATGGTGATCAAAACAGACAGAAGGAACATCAACAAATCCTACGGTACTTTGGAACTCAGCTTTTTTTTTTTCAAAAATCTCTGAATAAAAATAAGACACAAACATTTCTGATTGTGCAAGCCAATCTAAATGGGATAGGAAAATAGTTGCATGAATTCTACACTTTAGACATTTTGTAGCTTCATCACAATTCAAAGGGCCCTTCAACTCTTCGCACACAATGTAAATGTTGGAGTCCTAACACCAAAGGACAGCAGGATTAGGATGTGGGTTTTACCTTGCTTTCGCCCTCTATTACAATGACAGGAACTGAGGTGACAGGCCAGCGGTGCTTGGCGGGAAGAGATTTGTCACAGTTCCACACAACTATCACCTGCACAAAGGAAAGATTTGTCAAGTAATGATGCTTTATAGATCTACAGAGTCCAGAAAATCCTTGTCTAGTGTAGCAATTATGCAGAGATGGAAAAGGCACAATTTCATTATAAAGACAATGATTCTTAAACTAACTTTAGGTGCATGTCAGAGAAACTAAAACTGCACAGAAAATTGACAATTTGAAGATTATTCAGTAATATATAAAAACAAAATTCATTGACATGGAATTTACGACAGCCCTGATAGCAAGTCATACATTAAACAATGTTTTGTCAAGTCTGCCAACTTTTGATAAATGGAAGGAACTTTAATTTGATTACATTCCAAAAACATGCAGGGTAGGTTAATTGAAGACTCCAAATTGCTTACAGGTGTGAATGTGAGTGCGACTGGTTGTTTGCTTATATGTGCCCTGCGATTGGCTGGCGACCAGTTCAGGTAGTACACAGACTCTCGCCCAGAGTCAGCTGGGATAGGCTCTAGCACGCCCGCGACCCTAGTGAGGATAAGCGGTACGGAAAATGGATGGATGCCTAACCAGCCCTGCATGCAGTCGTCTAGATATAAAATACACTGGCAAAATTACCTTGTAATGTCATAGATAAATGCCACTTCCCCACCAGAATCGCAACTAGCCATATAAATACAATCAATGCCTGACGGAAATAGTTAAAGCTGAAAGGCAAATTCTGTTTTATGTTGCCATGACACAACGATGTACACATCTTCAGTTGGTTTGCCTCACCTGTGCACAGTACTGTGATTTGGCTACAGCTGCAAGCAGTTTCATGACTGGCTGGGACTGTGAGACAAGTGGGGTCACCACGTGAATGACAGCTGTAAACTTGGGGTATGTCGTGATACCTGGTAAACAGCAGGGACACAATCAAATTCCAAGCACAGAATAAGTGTGTGTGCCTCTCTCGTCCTAGAACACTACGAGTATCTAAAAACATTTATGCTTGCTGTATTGCAGATTATTCTGATTTAACCTAGTAACAGCCCTCATAAGTCTCGCCCATAAAAGACATGCTAGCGAATCGAATCCTGGGATTAGTAATAAGACTCATAATTGGCCACTTAACAAAGCACACATGTAATAAGGCTGGCCTATTCCGTCAAGTTAAATTATTAAATAGTACAGTACATAACTTAGATCCTCCCATTCAACAGCGGCCACACACCAGTTGTTCCAGTGTTATGCAATGACTGAAAAGTCATTCATGTGATTTATAACATAAACACAGTGCATCAATAATTTACTCACCAAGTTTAGCGTAGTAGAAAGGAAAGTCTCCAAGGTATGTTGAGTACTGGGGCAAGGTGAAAAGACCTCCAGGCAGACTGTTCCACATGAGGTTACTCCTCGAGGTGTGCTGCAGCACCCGGTCCTGGATGATCTGCAGAAACAGAGGACAGAGTCAGGCTATGACCACATTAGTTGTGTACCAACACTCTGTTTATTGTTTGAGTCAAAAGGATTATATTTAACATTTTCTTGTGAGGCGAATATGGCTTCGCAGTGAGACACCTGGAAGAAATCAGAGCCTGTCTCCATCACTTGAAATGAAACCATTCTACAGAATACAAATAAATGATTTGTGCTGTCACATCATCTCATGCAACTAAAGATAAAGGCGGAATCACTACTTTTAAATGTTCTTTCATTGTTTACAGCTAGTGCTCTTATTTCAGGATGTTATGCAACATTTTCCATTAATAAGCCAACCCTTTAAATAACCCTGTTCAAATGCAGCTCCAAATAACTACCATGGGCTACGTAATAAAATATTCAATATTCTTGAGAGTGAACATTTAAAAAAAGAAAAAAAGTAAAAAAAAAAAGTTCAAGTTAAGTATCAAATGACAGGTATAAAACAATGGCTACTTTAGCCAATATAGGCCAATTTTTCCCATGTGCATAATTCAGAAAAGGCACGCAGCTACGCGCTTTTCTGGCTGGGGGCATTTTCCCATCCACTCAATCTCTCAGTTATGCACTCTCAAACCAGATATGCTCCCTGGGTGGAGCAACCCTAAAATATGGGCGTCCTGTCTAATCTTACACCGCACGCATTCTCCCGTGGACTTAACCACTTTTTTCTTCTGCACTTGGCTGTAGTCAGTCTAGTGCCTCGTACACGACATGCAACAATCTCTGGGGGGGGGGGGGTTTGGCTGCGGGGCAGCAATGCCCCTCCGTCAGCCCTACCCTCCAACCCATTCTCACGGGCCACTCCAGATTTTAATGCAGTCCACCAATCTGGGCCACTCGTGCACAGGGTAGGGGCAATGACTGCCAGTCGGGGACTTGGCACTAGTCATAGTAACAGGGAGGAGGTGGGTTTCCACTAGGCTCATGGTGCTCCTAGGGCGGGCCCCTCTGGCTGGATGGCTGTTTGGGGTTTCTACTCTCATGCCCGGTGACTGCTCTCTGGGGAGCCACCCTTATTGTTCCCCTGGTGAGCGTTGGGCCCCTGGAACCCTTGGGTGGGGTGTGGTCCTCAGCCCCCACTGTGTAGGCGCAGCAATCACAGGTGTTATTTTTCATGCGAGATGGGGTCAATTCACTTCCTTGTGATCTATAGAACGGCGGACACAGCCCCCCCCTTTTGCTTTTGTGATCCCTTGGGATCTGCTTGCCGTGCAGGTGCTGCTGGATAGAAGTGCTGGAGTGGAGCATGGAATGGACTGCTTGTATTAGAGTGGTAAAATCGGAGATTCTAGATCTTGTTTTTTTGCTGACATCGGACTGATATCCTATCTCAAAAATTGGATCGGTATACCCCTGTTTATAGCTCGTAAACTGCTCACCCTATCCATCAAACTACATAATTAGTAGTTTACTGTTGGGTAACACATTTTGATCATTTTGAAACCTGATTTTGCTGTACATACTGTATTTAGCGATTTGTTTTATTCACTCAAATTTGGCAGGCTTGTTAACATTACTTTTCTCTGTGGTGTGTCTACCTTTAGCTACCAATGTACAGTAAAGTTCGGGACAATCAGACAACATTTCCCCCCATAAGCTTAAACAACGATGTACCTTATTTAGTTATTTTTTTCCAAACATTGGCGCACGTTTACTGTTCATGAATTTTATATTTAGATTAACTTAAAATGAAATCTGTACACATTGAAGTATTTGTATTGCTGTACAGATCTGCTCTGCTGAAGCACACACCCTCATCATCGTGAAAACACAATGTTATGCCGACAAGGCAGTCTTCAAATTGGAGCAGAATGACCTGGCCATTGTAAAAGGCAATCGAGTTGCTCAATCCTAAGATTCTGGAACCTATGTTCGTTGTGGACATTTTTGTTGTGGCACAAGCAGTATTTTTGCTTCTCTGTTACTATTTGTTCCTTTCACTTGGGCTTATTTCCTACGGTTGGCAGTTTTGTTCTCTCCCTATTCTTATATTTATGTTTAAGGACTTACAAATCCCACCTTGCAGCGAACCTTAACCCTGTAAACCTTGTCCTTTTGCAGCCATTAAAGCTCAAGTAATTTAAACCCAAGAGCAACATGTTAGACTGGTACTTAGAAAGATAAATACAGATAAATAGACTCTGAAACAAAGAAAGGACAAGATTGATTGCCTAAGTACAGAACATGACAAGACTAATAGCCACAACACTGAGTCAATATTTGTCATTACACATGGAAAAACACATACAACTTTCACATGAAACTGTGTGGGTCTCTGTCAAGATTCATGTAAAAATGTTTGGCCCGTACGCCACCACTCCACAACATTAATTGCAATTGAAATGAAATAAACCCCAACAGCATTAAAATGATCAAACTACACGTTTGAATAGATGTACCCTCAAATGCTAGTTATGGTAAACGTGAATGTGTGTCATACCTCCAGTGTGGTCAAAACTATTTTCTCCACAGAGTTGAAGTAGGCCTCCCACAAGAATTGGGTGTGCTGTCTCAGGGAGAGAATTGTATCCGGGTGGATGGAGCGAACTGTTGAGGGAACCTGTGATACAAACAAAATGTTATGGGCTTAATAACCTCCAAAAGAAAGAGAAACATCATCATTTTGGCTATTTTTCCTCAAACAAAGATTACATTGCCATGACAAACTCCACAGGAATTTTGGCACGCATAGATCCCAGTTCCCAAAGTGCAAATGACAAAACACTTGAAACACAGTGAATATGAAAAGTCTATATGTGTATATGTATGTTGACCTGAAGAAGCAGCCTTTCATCACCAATGACAGCTGCAGTGTTCCAGTCAATGATCTCCGAGAAAGGCAGCTCCCAGCCATTACTTAGCATCACGGGGACACAGGCTGCCTGTAATGGATGTACACAAGACCAAAAGAAAATATGTCTATTTGTTTATAATGGAGACATATTCATTCTTTAAACCATCTATTTACCACTGCATTGCCTCCAGTGATCTTTGACTTAAAAAGGGGCACACATTATGGAAAGTTGACTTTGCATGCAAATAGCTGGGTGTCTGGAGTGGCTAGGGTTGGGCAACGTTTGAATTTGAGTGAGTCCGGTCCCGATTCCGGTTCCAAAAAATTCTTGATTCCAATTGTTTTAGGGGTCTGGGTCAAAAACGTTTTCATGGTTTAAATAAAGGGTGTCCAAATTATGAACATTTTCATAGCAGCCCGCAGCAAAGACTAAAATTTACATTTGACTCGGGGTTCTTTATAACCAGTATGAATATCAAACCTATGAACTAAAAGGTAATGTGGGTGGATCTAACCCAATTGACTTAATATTTATTAATTAATGTTTTAGCTAAAAGTTAAATATAGCATTGTTAAAATCGTTATTTGGAACTGTTGCATCACGTCAAATGGTTTATATGTGCAAGTTTTAACTTGACTTCCTGTTTTAAACTTGTAGCCTTTTATTTTGAAGGGTACGCACCGGAACTCACCATTTTGGCACAAAAAGTAATTTCACACGGCACATCGAGAATCGACCACCGACTGGAAACGCGACTAACGTTTCGGGTTCTCCCGGAATCGTTTAAATTGAAAAATTTTGGTTCCCAGTTTTAATGCTTAGTCTGCCGGCCCGAAGAAGAAGTGGTGAAAACCAACGAAGAAGCGGCAAAAACCAACGAAGAACGCACACGTAGATGTGCTTGAGTCCAACTGCGGCGGCAGCGAACAAAATCGTTTGCAACCGGAATCGAAATAAGGAACCGGACTCGGAACCGGAATCAATCAAATTCAAACGATGCCCAACCCTACGCTGCACCAGTGATTATTATAATTTTTCCATTAATGGATGGAACCAAATGCTATAAAACAATTCCTTTCCTTATCCACCAATGAGGCACGAGGTTAGTGTTTGTGATACTGTGAGACATTTGTGAATTGTCCCGTGCTGTCTTTTGTGGATGGTGTTTGGATGGGCCCAAATAGTAAGCCTTGCCTCCCTCATCATGCTGTTTTTTTTGTTATGCAAAATTGACACATGGGTTGACATATGGGTTAGACCATGTGTCTAAAGGGGGGATGATTGCTGCAGTTCAGAGTCAGTGGTTTACGAAGGGCTTTTGGACTTCTGCAGCTAATGACAGATTCTGTACAATTGACACCCTGTAAAGGCAAACAATACTGTCTAGTTATGGTAGACATGTTTTCTAAATGGATTCAAGTATTTCTGGCAAAAGCATTCCTGGCCGAAATTATTCCCAGATGCCGAATCCCTGAAAAACTTTCTTCTGATAACGGCACACACTTTGTAAGTAAAGTGATGAACCAGTTTTCAGATACGTTACAATTTGACCTCAGAACACATTGTAGTTACCACCCTCAATCTGGTGGTGCAGTAGAGAAAGAAAATTGGATTTTGAAAGCCAAACTGAGTAAATGTTGTAAAGACACCAAATTGAATTGGATTAAGTGCCTACTAATTGTGTTGATGTACATGAGAATGCGTGTGCATCCTAGGCACAATTTATCTCCCTTTGAGATCCTCCCCTCCAGGCTTACCAATGGACACACATCTTTGCCATACATGCAAATCAGTTGGCTTTCGGTGTAATTCACCGTTTTTAACTCAAAATAGGCCATTTACGTGAATCGTATAGAGCCGATGAGTTTTTCCTGGGGAGGGGTTTCGTTGTCGTCATAGGCCGTTTCGTACTCCTTCACCACTGGCAGCGAGATCCATTCCACACATCCACCAGCCACACACAGATGTAATTGTGAATATATCTCCGCGGCGGAATAAAGGCCTCTTTATACTCCCGCGGTCGCAGTGCCGACAACGCCCGCATTGCATCACGTGACCGACGAATTGGCCCGTGCGGGCCCTCTGCGTAGCTTGAAGCGCACGCGGCAAAAATAGTTGCCGTGCGTAGAATGCCGCGGAGATCATCTCTCGTGATTGGTCCGTTTTAGTCTCACGCTGTGATGATGTAATCAGCGTTCCCACCGGTTCCACATAGCACCTACGCCGCCGGCTTCTCGATCGATTTTGCAGCATAATTAAAGGTATCATCTGGTCATCTAGGTCCATTTGTTCTAGCAGACTTTGTTCCAGTCACCATTGTTGCTGCTTTGTTCCTTGTTACTGAAAGGAAAGTAAAAACGGCTACAGGAAATGGCCCAAAAAATGCAGAGGAAACTCCAAACTGTGGCGTCCTCGCCAATACCAGCCGTAGCGACACACACGACTTGGAGAACTGCAGCACACTTTCAAAACAGCACGCGTGGGTTGCGCTCGAGTATAAAGGCAAACTGCGTGTGGGATAGCCGCAGGGACATCAGCGCGGTCGCCGTCCTGCGAGTATAAAGAAGCCTTAATATGTGAGCGCATTGGCCTGATGTTCCTCCTGTATGCTCAGGACCTGCTTTGGATAAAGTCACAGGAGCAGACGAGCAAACTCCATGCAAACTCCACACAGGCGGGGGCTGGATTTGAATCCCGGTCCTCAGAACCGTGAGGCAGATGATCTAACCAGTCATCCACCGTGCCGCCACTATTTACTCAGTACTTGAGTAATTATTCTACTGTGTACTTTTTACTCAAGTAATTTTTTGGAGGACTACTTTTGACTTTTACTTGAGTCAAATTATTGTCAAGTAACAGTACTCTTACTTGAGTACAATGTTTGGCTACTCTACCCACCTCTGGAGCGGACATCTCTACTCCTACTCTTACGTTTAAGCAACATTTTTGCTCATCAGATCAGCCAGTGTCGTATTTGTTGCACTGGTCTTTTGTATTTTCGCGTTGAGGTGCTGCGGGGCGTGGCCCTGGTTCTGGTCCCAGCCGAACCGCGAAGCACCCGTGACATCAGCGACAACAGTTGTTCCGCTAGTACATCTGGTTTTACAACCCCAATTCCAATGAAGTCGGGACGTTGTGTTAAACATAAATAAAAACAGAATACAATGATTTGCAAATCATGTTCAACCTATATTTAATCGAATAGACTACAAAGACAAGATTTTTAATGTTCAAACTGATAAACTTTATTTAATGTTCAAACAGATAAACTGATAAACTATTGTTTTTAGCAAATAATCATTAACTTGGAATTCTATGGCTGCAACACGTTCCAAAAAAGCTGGGACAGGTGGCAAAAAAGACTCAGAAAGTTGAGGAATGCTCATCAAACACCTTTTTGGAACATCCCGCAGGTGAACGGGCTAATTGGGAACAAGTGGGTGCCATGTTTTGGTATAAAAGGAGCTTCCCTGAATTGCTCAGTCAAGGTTCAGCCTAATAAGGCTAAATAATCACCTCTAAGAAAGAGGATTCACTGTTAGCTACAATCAGTGCTGGTAACTGATCGCACCTAGGTAGGTCATAGAGGAGCAGAAGATAGGTCATAAAAGCCGAGCAACGACCAGTCATCTGTTGTCTGAACTGACACGTGCACACCACACACACACATACACCCACACCCGCGCGCACTTGCATAACTCGGGAGAAGACCAGAAGAAGATGACTGCTCCAGGGGGTTTCAAACTCCTCTGTGGTTTAGCACTAACTGCCATAATTATTGTGATCAAGGTGTGTTTGGATGCTCCGGTTTGACAGTTTACACAATTCCGTACCTTATAAGACGTGTCAAACATAATGAGCTTCTTTGGTCACATGCGATTGCCACTTCCTCTTCTAATTTCACTTCCTACAGTATGAATGTTTGGTTTCTTTATGCCCTTCATGTGGCACGCTCTCAACATTTTTCTAACTGCTGTGTTTGTGTAGTGCCTTCCCCACATCCCAATTCGTCATTACTCTTTTCTGGCACCTTAACTTCTTTTATCTGTCCACAGTACCTTAACTGAACCGTCCTTGAGGTTCTTGATTCTAGCTGGTTCACTGGACTTGCTTGGCAGGCTATATCGTATTGCACTTGTTTTCTGTGTCACTCTTCTTGTGCACGGTTGGCTCTGTGTTTCTCCAGCATATGCGTGTGGCACCACTGACCTCTAACAGTCTCCTCTCCTACTTATGACCGGTGTTTTCCTTAACGTTTTCCTCATGCTGACTGTTCGGTTTGACGTGACTGCGCCGGACTCGGATTCTTCGGTCAAGCCTATTTGTGAGACTGAATTACAACCTGCTTATGAAGGATTTTCTTAAACCTACAGTATGGTGTAAAACTCTGGATGTTTTTTTCGCCAGATTGTTTGCTTAATACGTTATCCATATCATATCGTTATTTACAAATTTCTCATATTGTTTGATTGATTGATTGATTTAATATCAAAATGGGGGACTGTTATGACAAAATATAGTCTATACTCTTTTTAGATATTCCATAGTTTTGTGTGGTTTTGTTACTTCTTACTTCAATAGTTCTTTGTTCTTGTGTGACATTTTCAAATGTACCTAGTAACTTAATTTTTTCTTCCCTTCTCTCATCCTGTCTCTGTGGTTGTACCAACCTCTTTTCTCTCAAGAACAATATAAGATGTGAATAGGTCTCTTTCTTTCTTGTTCCCTCATCTCCTTCCCATTTTAGTTTAACTGTGCGTACATCTACAGTTTAGAAACCCTGCTGAAATGCCAGGTTTTGTGATATAAAAAAAAACACGACCAAGATAAATAATTTCACGAACTTTTTCCACACCATTAGTGTGACCTATAACTGGTATAACTAAATTGCAAAAACTATTTTCTGAGCAGGAGTAAAAATAAACTGAGATAATGCGGCTGCACAAATGTGCACACCCTCATAACTAGGGATGTGGCTGTGTTCAAAATTAACAACACATTCAAACATTTGTTAAATGGGCGTCAGGACACACCTGCCACCAGTTAGTGTCTCTGATTAACACCCTCCCACCCAAAAAAAAAAAAATGCTACAGAACAAGCAATGGTCCACTGAGAGCTTTCACAGCATCAGAGGGATCGTATTCTTCAAAAGCAATCAGTGATGAGAAGGATACAAAAGAATTTCCAAGGCATTAAATATACCACGGAACACAGTCAGTCATCAAGTAGAGAAAATATAGCAGAGCGACATTACCAGAAACCGGACGTCCCTCCAAAATAGATGAAAAGACTATAAGAAAACTGGTCAAAAGGGTTGCCAAGAGGGCAACAACAACATTGAAGGAGCTGCAATAATTTCTGGTAAGTACTGGCTGTTTAGTACATATGACAACAATCTCCCATCTTCTTCATATGTCTGGGCTGTGGGGAGGGGTGGCAAGATGGAAGCTTTATCTTACAAAGAAAAATATCCAAGCCTGGCTACATTCAGCAAAAATCTCCCAAATGCACATGGAAAAATGTGTTGTGGTCTGATTAAACCAAGGTTGAACTTTTTGGCCATAATTCCAAAAGCTATGTTTGACAAAAAACGCGAACAACACTGCTCATCACCCGAAGAACACCACAGCTACAGTAAAGCATGGTGGTGGCAGCATCATGCTTTGGGGATTATTCTTCTTCATCTACAACTGGAGCCTTTGTCAAGTAAAGGGAATCATGAACGGTTTCAAATACCCATCAAGGTTTTAGAACAATGTCAGAAAGAAAAATTGAGAATGAATTATGATTGTGTCACTGACCTGCAATGCCTCTAAAAAGCGAAAAGAACCCAACCGACGTCCTCGAGGAACTAGACAGAAAGTGGAGTTGTACAGCATCTCTCTGTAGTCATACCTGCAAAATGGTTGAAGGACATTAGACACCTCTGAGATCGAACATCCAAATAAAAAGAACAAAGGTCAACATATCCCGTTAGTGCACTTGACACCAAACACTTTCCATTTGCCTGGTGGAATTTATAGCATGTTCTGCACTACCACACCAAAAAAGGCCCAGTTTTTTTTTTCTTTAAACACTATTGTATATGATGCCTTTATGACACACTTTCAGTAAAACCACATTTTGATCATGACTGCTCTTTTCTTTCGCTACACCACTTTTTATAAAAAAAAAAAAAAATTTCACCTGCTCTCCAGTTTCACTGTTACACCTGCCATCCAATTGGCACCTCAGTCAGACGTTGCTTGGATGAAGTGGCTACTTGGAACTCCTTTGTCTCTAGATTTTGTTTTAGTTGGTGAGAACATACACTTGCATGTCTTTTGACCTTTTTTTTTTTTAAACTGTATTGTATATTATGGGGCGGCACGGTGAACGACTGGTTAGAGCGTCTGCCTCACAGTTCTGAGGACCCGGGGTTCAATCCCCGGCCCCGCCTGTGTGGCGTTTGCATGTTCTCCCCGTGCCTGCGTGGGTTTTCTCCGGGCACTCCGGTTTCCTCCCACATCCGAAAAACATGCATGGAAGGTTAATTGACAACTCTAAATTACCCGTAGGTGTGAATGTGAGTGCGAATGGTTGGTTGTTTGTTTGTATGGGCCCTGCGATTGGCTGGCAACCAGTTCAGGGTGTACCCTGCCGCCTGCCCGATGATAGCTGGGATAGGCTCCAGCACGCCCGCGACCCGAGTGAGGAGAAGCGGCTCAGAAAATGAATGAATGTATATTATGGTTAAAATTTTGAATTTATGGTATTTGCATCAATAAGATATCCCAAACTATGATGAATGGATGCTCTTGGAAGAGGAGTAAAAAGTGGTTCACTGGTGATGCTGTAAAAAAATTAAATACATAAGTATTTTTCCTCAAGCGTTATATCAGGGGTCACCAAATTTTTTGAAACTTAGAGCTACTTGAAACACAGAGCTCAGTTTGAAACACTACTGAAAAACATCCATCCATCCATTTTCTGAATTTGCTCAAATTTCCCTAATTAAAATTATTAACCCTCTGGTGCATAGCACCACAATAGCACCACACCGCTATGCACCAGAGGATTAATAATCAATGATAATCTATGTGAAGACAATGATCATGTTAATGATTTCTCACAATTATCAATAATGATTTGACAAGGTACAAAACATATCAATATGCAACACCTTATTTGTATAAATCTGAAACCATGCACATTTTCGAAGGCTCCCATCTACAACATTCCAAGAAAATAATGTCCCATCATTGGTGAGCTTTTTGTAGAGCAGGCGATGGGCTTCCAATGTGGTCCTTGGGGACCATGTTGGTGATCTCTGCTTAAAATATTGAAGTGCCATAAACTTCTGACCACAATACAACTCCCGAAATTTCTCGTTTATAATGCACACCCATGTATAATGCGCACCCCCAAAGTTGACCTCAAAATTCTGGAAAACCCTTCTACCTATGTATAATGAATTTTTACAATGCATGATTTTGCTTCTACCCATATGATGAAAACATCAAGTATTATCTGTATTTTGTTAGTTTTTTTTCAAAGAATTATTCTGAAGTTAAGCGCTCTATTTGAACACGTAATCCTTTTTCTAATTTACTTTGTCTTATTTTGAAATTCACAGCCCTATTTTTATTTAGTAGAATTTGTAAGATGGGTACAATTCTTTAAAGAAAACATTAAGGACCAGGCAACATTTATTTTAATGGGATTAAAATTAACTGTCAAGCATTACATAAATGCATTATCATTAAACAAAACATAACCATAAAGAAATTTATGATGGTTGTTTTCAGTCATCCGTCATATTAAAAAAAAACTAATATAAATAAATATTTCACAAATTCCGCCAGGATATGTAAACCTATGAGCAGAACTGTACATATGAGGCAGTCATACGTACCCAGTCATATTGGAATGAATGTGTAGGCTACACTTTTAACCATTAGGTGGCGGTGGCATTTTGGAATGAAAGTGTACAGCTTTTTCATAACTAGATGGCGGCATACATTTATAAAATGTGAAAGTTTTTTCCATTTGCCCCATACCCATGTATAATGCGCACTATTAACTTTTGAAAATTTTAGACACATTATCGGGATAAATCAATGGAAAACTACAGACCATTTAGGATTAAAGGCAATTGCGTTAACCGGAGATTAATAGATACAAAAGGTATAATACCATCTACAGCCGTTAATATAAAAATAATATTAATAATATGGTATAGACACGGTTAATTATACCAAAAGCTACATAAGATGCTCTGATGTTTGAATCCCTGATGAAGCAAAGATAAGCTTGCCTCCATTATCAAAATGGTGAGCCATTATTAGCCAACTGGCCATAATATAGGGCCATTTCTGGGTGTAAACCTTTCATCCATCAAATCCTGTGGCAGTTGAGATACAGCCAGTTGAGATACAGCCAGATGCTCCTCTCCATGCATTCCTCACTTGTCATTCAGATGGCTGCCAGTAGGGCGGAGAATGCTCAACATGTCACTTATGGATGTATTTCAAACTTGTTTTAGTATAAAATAACATTTAAAAATAAATTCCAGAGAAGGTGCCAATGAGTCAATGGGCATGATAAGAGGGATATAATCCTGCCATGGTTGATATTCATATAGCTTCAACAGCAGGCAGCTGCTGGCAAGAAGATGGAGCTATTGTTTAGTTAAATTGAAAGATGACTGAAGCAAAAATTGAGGACACAAATTGACTAACAGCGACGGTTATATGTAATTAAATCCAAGGAAAGTATGGCATGTACAGCATTATAGAATATAATGCCTCAATCTTCTGAAGGCCATGAAACTTAGAAACAGACCCTACAAACCATCTTAACTTCCACATTGTGAGAGATTGCTAAGCTTTGATGTAATAAAAAAAAAAAAATAATAATAATAATCATCCTCCCGCAACACTCTAGCAGTGCCATAAATTTTCAGGTGATGTAAACATGCTACAGCAAAGTAGGATCATTGCTGCAGTTACAGTAACCTTCATTCATTCATTGTTCATAAAATGTTAGTCGAGGGTCTGATGTGTAAGCAGGATCTGACATTAAGCCTTTTTGAGTGGTGGCCACCATGAGCCAAGTTGTGATGGCCCTGTCAGAATCGGTACTGGCCCTGTATATTCATTATATAATACGATAAATTTCAATGATTAAACATAGATTGACTTGTAAAGGCCTCTTTATAATCCCGCGCCCACATTGCATCACGTGACCGACGCATTGGGCCGTGCAGCCCATTTGCGACACTTGATGCGCACACAGGCACAAATTGTCGCCGCACGCAGAATGCCCCGGAGATCATCTCTCGTGATTGGTCCGTTTTAGTCACATGCTATGATGAAGGACTCAGCTTTCCCCTTGGTTCCTCAATACCGCCATCCCGACTTTCATTTTGTGGCCGCACATACAACCTACGCCGCCGCCTTCCTGATCGATTTTGCAATATAATTAAACGCATCATCTAGTCATCTTATTTTAGCAAGCACTGTTCAACGATCGCTATTGTTGTTGCTTTGTTCCGTAGCGACACCCTCGACTTGGAGGAGAACTGCAGCACATTTTCAAAACAGCGCGTGTGGGTTGCGCTCGAGTATAAAGGCAAACTGCACGCGGGATAACTAAGTGACGTCAGTGCGGTCACCGCCCTCACGAGTATAACGAAGCCTTAACTCTCTCATAGAAATCAACTTCGAGTGAAAAAGTATTGATATTTTTTTTTGGGGGGGGGAGTGGGTTGATGTTTAATATGGGTATTCCATTTCTGGCCGATGATTGTTAACCTGTTAACCGGTAAAATCGCTTTGATTTAAGCGGATAGGTGTAACGAAAAATTATTTAATCGTAAAATTGGTTTTGATTTTGAAAAATCTGAATGCGTTGGTACACGGCTAATGACTCTGTCTCTATTTAGGTTGAACTGGCCAATGGCCCGATCTCGAGAGACTTGTTGCAGTTAGGTCAGACAGTGCTGTGCTGTGACTTTGTGAGGGGAAATGCATGGAGGAATGGCAGAATCAGACAAGATTCACCAGTTTAAAGTCCAAAGTGTGGAAGAAATTCTAAATTTTATATGAATAATGGAGAACTCGATAAATACGTCGCCTTATGAAAAGACTGTAAAACTGCGCTATAAAGTACAACCGCAGTATGACAAATCTCCACACTCACTTGGTGAGACGGCATGGGGAAACAGGCGAGGAGGAGGCTAACATAGCTAGCACAAAGACACAGACAGAAGACGACAGACATACAAGACTTTCAGACAAACTCACCCACAACTCGGATAGAGCAAACTTAATAACAGCTTCAATAACCAAGACCATCATGTGCAATGTGACAATCACACCGCACCATATCTCTCCCGGTTGGGAGCTGAGGAGTCATGTTTTACAAACCAGGATATTCAAAACACACAAGCAAAAACATATGCACTTATTAAAAGAAGCACGTGTTAAGCGGAACATTGCACATAAAGAGCAAGCCTTAGTTATAAATTTATATTAGTTATGGACCGAAATTTCGGCAGCCGACAAAAATAGCCCAGAAGTGCATTTTCGGTTTAGGATCGAAAGACATTTGTCCCCAAAATAAAACGGCCATAATAACATGCTTTCTGTTGTTGTTGTCGCGCGTGTTTGTAAACTAAATACCGTATGTACCATAGAGCACACCATATTAAAAGGCGCAGTCTCAGTTACGGGGTCTATTACTGTATTTAACACATACATAAAGTGCACCGTATTATTGGGCGCAGGCATGGTCAAAAATCTGCTAGCTTAAAACATACAGTAGCATGCATGCACGCTAAAACAATGTTTTTAAAAAGGCAGCGGGAGCAAAACTGAGTTCGGTTGTACCTTATTGAAGTATTTAACAATGTACTTACGTTATTTTTTTATCAATCCTCATCCATAAATCAATCAAAGTCCTCATCTTCTGTATCCGAAATGAACAGCTGGGCAAGTTCTCAATCAAACACGGCAGGTTCGAGTCAGTCTCGTTACCGTGCAAAAGCTTGAACAAGCATCCACAATGTTGATGTTGTGACCGATGTTGTTTTGCACAAAGCATACCCCAGAAATGCTCCCAGTCAGTCAAGTGGTTAAAAAAAAAAAAAAAAACACCCCAGCGCGTGGGAACGCGGCAAAATATGATTGCCGAGCTGCAGAAGCGAATGTGCGCATCGTGTCCGTTGTCAACGCAGCCTCATTCACTCATCATCGCCTCCATGACAGTGAATAACCTACATTTTGAGAACAATCGTTATCGGGGAGGGAGGATAATGCACGATAGCGTGAAGCAATGCGGGCGCTGTCGGCCACGCGAGCGCGGCAGTATAAAGAGGCCTTAAGATGGGAGACAGACGGACAAGCCAGTTGCTCAGCTATCGTGACAGCAAATCGCAAAACACCAAAACAAGTGATTTGGTGATACAGTACACTTGTCACATTGGTCTGGCTGGAACCACGTTATAGCAGATATTAGCTAACTTTGAAGAGCAAAACATCAGGCAAATTAGTGCGTGTTAATAGCGGAAAACCCTGAAATAAACGATAACGCGAGACAGCTACATAAACACAGGGACCAGAAACCGGAAATGAATTAATACGGAACCCTTGCTACGTCACTTAGGGGAAAAAAAGGGGCTGTAAATTTAAAAGTACATTAGTATAAAACAGAGTTAGTGTATAAGATGTATTAGTTGCACAATGTGGAATTTGCATCATTTCAGCAGCAATAGTGGATACAGGAAGAGCTTGCGAGAGAAGACATTTGGATGCAAATTTATCCACCAGTAAGGTTGATGCAATAAGTAGATTAAAACAACAAAAACTGAAGCAATAATCATAATGATTATGCTGTGAAATGGAATATTATGTGGTGTTTTTTTTGTTTTGTTTTTTAAAAAAAGAGGACTGGAAGATGTGTTCCAACTACAGGGGGATCACACTCCTCAGCCTCCCTGGTAAGGTCTATTCAGGGGTGCTGGAGAGGAGGGTCCATCAGGAAGTTGAATCTCAGATTCAGGAGGAGCAGTGTGGTTTTCATCCTGGCCGTGGAACAGTGGACCAGCTCTACACACTCGGTAGGGTCCTCGAGGGTGCATGGAAGTTCGCCCAACCAGTCTACATGTGTTTTGTGGACTTGGAGAAGGCGTTCGACAGTGTCTCTCAGGGTGTCCTGTGGGGGGTGTTTCGGGAGTATGGGGTGCTGAGCCCCCTAATACGGGCTGTTCGGTCCTTGTACGACCAGTGTCAGAGCTTGGTCTGCAATGCCGGCAGAAAGTCTGACTTGTTTCCGGTGAGGGTTGGACTCCCCCAAGGCTGCCCTTTGTCACAAACTCTGTTCATAACTTTTGGATACAATTTCCAGGCGTAGCCCAGGCGTAGAGGGGTCCGATTTGGTGGCCTCAGTGTTGCATTTATGCTTTTTACAGATGATGTCATTCTGTTGGCTTCATCAAGCCGTGATGTCCAACTCTCTCTGGAGCGGTTTGCAGCCGAGTGTGAAGCGGCTGGGATGAGAATCAGCACCTCCAAATCGGAGACCATGGTCCTCAGTCGGAAAAGGGTGGAGTGCCCTCTCCGGGTCGGGGATGAGATCCTGCACCAAGTGGAGGAGTTCATGTATCTTGGGGTCTTGTTCACGAGTTCACAGTGGGCCAAAGAAGTATTTAGTCAGCCACCAATTGTGCAAGTTCTCCCACTCAGAAAGAGGCCTATAATTTTTTTCATCATAGTTATAGCTCACCTATGAGAGACAAAATGAGGAAAAAAAAAAAAAAAGAATCTGAATTTTAAAGCATTTATTAGCAAATTATGGTGGAAAATAAGTATTTATAAGAACTTGCAATTGGTGGCTGACTAAAAACTCTTTGCCCCATTGTGTGTGTGTGTGTGTGTGTGTGTGTGTGTGTGTGTATATATATATATATATATATAATTTTTTAAGGTAATCTTGCCCAGCCCTAGTTCAGAGCAAGTCGTTAATGGTGTGTCAAGTCATGCTGTCGAAGTGTGTAACCACAGTTCTTTAGCTCTCAAGAAGGGGCAAAAATGATTACCATACAATTACCAGAGACCACATTGGGAATAAACCCTGTTTGTTGCATTCGTGACACAGAGAGATTATATGGTGGCATCCCTACTAATGGTAGCGGGGAAGCAGGTCAGGAAAAGTAGCTTATCTGAAAGGATACAAAAAAAATGCAGCAACAAGATATGGGTAAAAAATAGGGAGCTAGCCACAATTAAATTATAATGTAACATTTATTGACAAATGTTTTTGAAAACAGTCATTGATGGCAAAAAACAAGTGTTTGTAATTAAGATTACAGTGATAAATATTTGCATTATGCTATAGCATATAGCACACGTTACACAGATATAAATTCACACATTGACATCCAAAAAGGCATGGTCCAACCTTAAGCCTTTTTGAGTGGTGGCCCCTTTCAGAATTTATTAGTACAACTGCTCTCAATTTACCGGTCGATCTACGTTCCTACCCACACCTTTGGTCACGAGCTGTGGGTCGTGACCGAAAGACCAAGATCCCAGATACAAGTGGCCGAAATGAGTTTCCTCCGCAGGGTGTCCAGGCTCTCCCTTAGCGAGAGTATTTAGTAGAAGCACCCTTTTGAGCTAATACAGCCATGAGTCTTTTTAGGAATGATGCAACAAGTTTTTCACACCTGGATTTCTCTGCCATTCCTCCTGGCAGATCCTCTCCAGTTCTGTCAGGTTGGATGGTGAACGTTGGTGGAGAGCCATTTTCAGGTCTCTCCGGAGATGCTCAGTTGGGTTTAAGTCAGGGCTCTGGCTGGGCCATTCAAGAACAGTCATGGAGTTGTCCTGAAGCAACTCCTTCGTTATTTCAGCTGTGTGCTTAGGGTCATTGTCTTGTTGGAAGTTGAAACTCTAGCCCCGGTGTGAGGTCCTGAGCACTCTGGAGAAGGTTTTCCTCCAGGATATCACTGTACTTGGCCTCATTCATCTTTCCTTCGATTCCAACCAGTCATCATGTCCCTGCAGCTGAAAAACACCCCCACAGCATGATGCTGCCACCACCACCATGCTTCACTGTTGGGACTGTATTGGAAGGGTGATGAACAGTGCCTGGTTTTCTCCACACACGTGGTATGTGTATGGTAGAATTAAGGCCAAAACGTTCTATCTTGGTCTCACCAGAACAGAGAATCTTATTTCTCACCATCTTGGAGTCCTTCAGGTGTTTTTAGCAAACTCCATGCAGGCTTTCATGTGTCTTACACTGAGGAGAGGCTTCCGTCGGGCCACTCTGCCATAAAGCCCCGACTGGTGGAGGGCTGCAGTGATGGTTGACTTTCTAGAACTTTCTTCCATCTCTCGACTGCATCTCTGGAGCTCAGCCACAGTGATATTTGGGTTCTTCTTTACCTCTCTCACCAAGGCTCTTCTCCCCCGATTGCTCAGTTTTGCCGGAGGGGCAGCTCTAGGAAGGGTTCTGGTTGTCCCAAAGATCTTCCTTTTATGGATTATGGAGGCCACTGTGCTCTTAGGAACCTTAAATGCAGCAGAATTTTTGTGCCTTGCCACAATTCTGTCTTTGAGCTCTTCAAGCCGTTCCTTTGACCTCATGATTCTCATTTGCTCTGACATGCACTGTGAGCCTTAAAGTCTTATATAGACAGGTGTGTGGCTATCCTTATCAAGTCCAATCAGGTTTAGAACCATCAAGGATGATCAGAAGAAATGGACAGCACCTGAGTTAAATATATGAGTGTCATAGCAAAGGGTCTGAATACTCATGGCTGTGTGATATTTAAGTTTTTCTTAAATAAATTCATTTTTTTCTGTCAATATGGAGTGCTGTGTGTACATTAATGAGGGAAAAAAATCAACTTAAATGATTTTAGGAAATGGCTGCAATATAACAAAGAGTAAACATTTTAAGGGGGTCTGAATACTTTCTGTACCCACTGTACATGACCCAAATGACTGTTACAACAACAGTTAGCCTGCTGTGACTAGTGGATAGCGTAAACATGAAGCAGTTGTCTCGGAACAGGGATAAGTAATTTAATCTGGAATGCGACAACAGTGCAACGACGACTTGTAACGTCTGTAAATTGAACATTTCGTGTGGAACCAACATTTCTTTTTCATTTTAATACTAGACTAGTTGGTCTATATTCTGCACTCCTCTGAAATGAGATTTTATGTTTTTATTTGTGACTGAATGTGAAGCTACCTCTTTCAAGTGGAGTTACATGCTCTAGTTTCACTTCTACAATGTTGCACCATGTGAAATTAATTAATTGACCATTTAAGATTAGGAAAAGGTAACATGCTCGGAAACTTTTATTCAAATAAAAAAAGAAATTACAATTGAGACAATTTGGATATGTGCTCTTTTTCTCCTTAATGGATTGCTGAGGTATCAAATCAGGACTGTATTAGCAGATGCTCAAACTCAAGAGACTTTGATTAAGGTGCAAAAAAATTAAATGCGATTGGGACGTCCCTAATAATTTCTGGTAAAATATCATTGTTCAATTTTAAACCTCATCTGAAAAAGGAATGTAAATGTGTCTAAATTTCTCTGTAACAGTACAGAAACACTGGACCAGAATAAAACAATCATAATTTCACTGCCAGCTTGCTTGATGCTGCAGGCAGGTTATTAGTTTGAACAGCAGGGAAGATCAAAGATGCCACTTCCTCCCTTACACTCTAATTGTGACCTCACAAGAGGAAGTTACAGATTTCACTGGGGAGAGAGAGAGAACGCGCTAATTGCATTCAGAATACCTATTAAACCGGCATGGGAAAACTGTGGTTTTAGTCTGTCAGCAACTGGTTTGCAGCATCACCTGTAAGTGGCTATAGTTCCACATTCAGCTGATTGATTTTATATTTCAGTTTTTCTGCAAAAAACATTTGCACAATCAACATTGTCTCAGATTATCGCACTACTCGTCACTTTAAATCGCATACGCTCCTTGAAGTCTCGGCGCCCTTTGCACAATGGTCATTGCACAGGACTATTGCAATATTAGTCATTCGAACTGCTCTAAGTGCTAGAGGATTCTGCATCTTTTTGCACAACTGTCAGAAAAAAAGAAATAATTTACCGCCATTACCAGATAACTAGCAACCCTTTATTGCTCAGTGACTGTTTTGTCAATGTCTTTGTCTCAAAAGTGTTCTCTGTCAATTGACTGTTTTGTCAATGTCTTTATATCTCAAAAGTGTTCTCTGTCAATTGACTGTCTGTTGTCGTACTAGAGCGGCTCCAACTACTGGAGACAAATTTCTTGTGTGTTTTTTGGACATACTTGGCAAATAAAGATGATTCTGATTCTGATCGTAATTCTGCCCTTTTGACAACCACCAACCCCCTTGTGTTGGCGTCAACAACCAAAACACGACACCACCAATAGCTTTGATAATAAGGAGTCTCTTTTACAAAGATTGCACAAAGATTGATATAATCGTGAAAGGGGCCAACATCATGCTCTGCATGTGCTTGCTACCAGTATATTGTTCGATAGCCAAGAGTAATTCCATTAAGTTTTGATCATGGTCTGGCCTTCACATGAAAAGAGAATCATAAGACAGCTATCAACCATGTAAAACTTAACAGTTAATTAAAATGTAGAACACGCACACAAGATTATCATTGTGAGCTTCCAATGCTCTCACAAAGCTGGTTGGCACCCTCATCTCATATCGTGTCCAAATATGGGTGGCACATCTGTGTGTGTTAGGAATTTTATCTGATCATCCAAGTCACTACATAGCCAGCTAAATGTTTGCTGATAGCATTTCGATGGGGCCAAGTGCAGTTACACAGCACAACATGGGCCTGACAAATTACCTTGGAAAAGATATTGGGGACAATCAAAGTCATGTGAGCACATAAATCTGTCTGTTCCTCTAGCCCAGTGCTGCTCAATTGTTTTCTGTTACGACGCCCCCAGGAAGAAGAAAAAATTGTGCGACACTCCCCCACCCGCAGCCCCTGCGAGTACACCTCTTTATAACATTGTATCTTAAGGATAATCTACCGTAATTTCTCGTGTATAATGCGCATTCCCCCCACCCCCCAAATGTTTTGGTCAATAGTGCGCATTATACATAGGTATAGGGGCAAATGGAAAAACTTTCACATTTTATAAATGTATGCCGCCATCTAGTGGTTATGAAAAAGCTGTACACTTTCATTCCAAAATGCTACGGCCACCTAGTGGCTATAAAAAAGGTGTAGCCTACACTTTCATTCCAATATGACAGGGGTACGTATGACTGAATATATGTACATTTGTGCTGATAGGTTTACATATCCTGGCAGAATTTGTGAATTTTTATTTTTATTTTTTTTATAAATATGACTGATGACTGAACAACAACCATCATTCATTTCTTTATCGTTATGTTATGTTTAATGATAATGCTTTTCTGAAATGCTTCACCGTTTAATTTGAATCCCATTAAAATAAAACTAAATGTGTTTCGCCTGGTCCGTCATGTTTTCTTTACAGAATTGTACCCATCTTACTGCATGGGTAACCAAACATATGAGCACAAATGTGTGTTTTCTAATTTACTAAATAAAAGCAGGGCTGTGAATTTCAAAATAAGAGCAAGTAATTAAAAAAAACTATTAAGTGTTCAAACCAAATGCTTAACTTCAGAATAATTATTTGGAAAAAAAAAAACTAACAAAATACAGATAATACTTCATGTTTTCATCATATGGGTAGAAACAAAATCATGCATTGTAAAAATGCATTATACATAGGTAGAAGGTTTTTCCAGAATTTTGAGGTCAATTTAGGGGGTGCGTATTATAAATAGGTGAGGAATTATACACGAGAAATTACGGTAATCTAATCCTTATAAACATTGAAGAAAGTACAAAAGAAAGAGATATAGACTCCCAGCTACTGCAGTAGATGTGCAATTACACTTTATTCTAGTACAGCAAATCATGTTCTTCAGGGTCTCACACGCCCCCACCCCCTGGCATCGCAATGCGACCCCCCCACTATTTGAGAAGCACTGCTCTAGCCAAATCTCCCAAATGAATATTGCGGATATTTTTCGTCAAACTAATAGCGGCTTTCTTTCAAATTGAAAAATAATTTGTGAGATTAAAAAAAAAATGCATTGTGTGGCACACACAAGAGTCAATAGACCTTAAAAGACTTCACATCTCATGACCTGGCAAGTCCACCGTGCACAAACTCCAGGATTAAAAACTTTAAAATATTTGGCTGGCTATGGTTTTTGAGTGGGGCTTAATTCTGCATGTAGAACTCATAACATATTTCTTTGTACAAGGGAGATAATGGAAAAGCCTCCGTCATACTGAGGAAGCAACTTGTGTTTGAGAGGACTAAATTTGACCGAAGGCTCACAAAAACAGGTTTTTCAATTCCCTTGCACTTCTGTTCTTTGACAAAATGACTGGCAAAGAAATCTTTTAATATGAAATATAGCATTTTTAAACTAGTTTAATATTTGTCAAAAAAGGCCTGTAAAATCTCTTATTTTAAAAATTGTATCAATTTAGCTCTTAGCTACCTACCAGAAAAGGTACACGAAAGAGGTAGAGGCCACAAGAATAAACACGATGTTGTATGTACCACTGACAAATTGAAGAATTGGCTGACATAGAGAAAACATACCAGTGGCTAGAAAAAGCTGGACTGAAAGACAGCACAGAGGCTGGGGCTAACATCGTCGCTTAATGCATTTAACATGAACATCCGTAAATTAATTAGATAATTGTAGCCCCGTTTCCTAATTAATACAAGATGTACTAGCGGATCAACTCTTGTCGCCGATGTTACGTGTGCTTCGCGGTTCCGCTGGGACAACAACCTCAACACAAAAATACAAAAGACCAGTGCAACGAATACGACACTGGCTGATCTGATGAGCAAAAAAATGTTGCTTAAACGTAAGAGTAGCAATAGAGCATGTCCGCTCCAGAGGTGGGAAGAGTAGCCAAATATTGTACTCAAGTAAGAGTACTGTTACTTGACAATAATGTGACTCAAGTAAAAGTAAAAATTAGGCCTCCAAAAAAACTATTTGAGTAAGAGTAAAAAGTACACAGCGAAATAATTACTCAAGTACTGGGTAAATAGTGAGTAACATCTGATTTTTTTAAAACAGTGTAGCGGACATGCACCCCACAACCTGAGGTGACAGTGACTCCCCACACTGATAAACACACTTTGACAACCTGCGGTTTTCCAAGCAACCCTGCTGTGAGACTGCCCCCAAGGAGATGATTTGGACCCTAAAGTAATTAGCAGGTCACCTCAAAATCTTGGTTTACAGTCATCAAAGAGTCCTTTCTTCGTTTGAACTCACAACAGGCCAAAAGGAACCGATTGACGATGATATGAAAATCCAGCAACAAACTATTTGTCTAATATCCAAACACGCACGCAAGGCGCCACCCGCATGGGTCGAGAGGAACTGCAGTCGACTGGCCGGACTCTCATTTGATGTTTAACCAAGGAAAAATATCTGTTTTGATATTTCACGAACTCTTCAGAATTATTCCAAATGTATGCCAACTAAACTAACTAAAGTTGAAAAAACTTTTTCTGAGCAACCATGAGATTTTGAAAATGGTTTGCCTTGATTTGACTCCAAGCAACATGAAATATGATTTGAATCATAAGCAGTTGATTTGTCAAAACTAAAGCATAAACATTCTATGTGCCTGACCTGTGAGTAAAGAGAGTACCAAGTTGAGGTTATTTTATGTTAATATATGATTTTAAACCCATTTGATCAAATTTATAGACAAGATTCAGGCTGATGGGTGTGGTCTTCTCCAAGTCGCCAATCCCTCTTGCCCACGCCCCGCCTCTCGGGTATTTAACTCTTAACTCACACCTTCTCCCTCTAGTCTTGTGTTTTTTCTTGTCCTCTTACCTTGCTGGCAGCTCACCAGCTGGGCTCCCCCGTTTCCCCTTTTGTTTGTGCGGGCACACTGCTTGGTAACCGCGAGCCGGGATACAACGGACATGGGTTCCCAGCTGAACTGTGGGCCTCCGCTCAGCGATCAGAGCAGCTACTATGAAGGTACCAGGTACGCTCCCAGGCAAGCGTGATCGCTCTGAAATTGCCAGCGAGCCACAAAAAAAGGCAGGAAGAGAGCAGTCTGGTTCTCCCAAGAAGGTGTGACGACCAGCCATTTTTCTTCTCCCGCCTCTTTTATTTTGCTTTATTTTTCTACATCTTTTTCATCTGCAACCAAATCTGTCGCCTGGCTTCATGAACCACTTCCAGAGAGAGTCTACCACCCACCATCTTGAATTTACGGTTGTGAGTAAACACGGCAACTTTGCCATACTACAACATTAGTTCCTAATAATTTCGGGGGAAATTACTAGCTTCAGGCAAAATCTCAACTTTGTCCTCTCTCTCCCGTCTGCACTGGACGCAGTAAATGCTCACGTTTTCAACTTTAGTCCAACACACGATGTTCTATTCCCCTTTTCGTACGCCGATTTTCATTATTTTTACCATTATTAGTGTTATTTTCTATCTTTAGTTAGACCCCTTATACTATAAAATTCCACTCTATTGTGTGCGTGTGTTAAAGTAAACATCTGTCATCTAGAACTCAAAATTTCATAAAGTGTAGCAACATTCAGATTACGAGACTGATAAAAAGGTTTCTCGTCATTTCCCCTAAATTTTATACATAAAAAGTGACGTGGTGCCCTTTTCGAGACAGTTTGATTTTAATGATTAACCTTAAAATTACGGTAAACCGGAAAAACGTCGCTTCCGCCTTATTCTTTTCTCCTAAATCAATATTTTTTTTATTTGACCAATATATGCTACAACAGCATCAACATCAATAATATAAAATAATTTTTTTTTTTTTTTTTTTTACTGCACGGTGTTTTCTCAAGTTATAAGTGGGCAGAAATATCCACGTTTGGGCAGACAGTGCCAGACAAATACTACAATACATAAAAGCTGTTGTTTTTGTTTGTTTAAATATAAACATGAGAAGCTCGCCGTTGTTTTTATGGTAACGACGACCTTCCCAACATGGAGGCACGACAATCAACCCGGCTGGCTTCATCCATCCATCCATTTTCTGAGCCGCTTCTCCTCACTAGGGTCGCGGGCGTGCTGGAGCCTATCCCAGCTGTCATCGGGCAGGAGGCGGGGTACACACTGAACTGGTTGCCAGCCAATTGCAGGGCACATAGGAACAAACAACCATTTGCACTCACAGTCATGCTTATCTAGTGTTAATGCCTATGCTCGGGAAGCCCAATAGAAGACACTGTGTGAGGTCATGTGACTTTGTGTCGTTTGATTGGTGAACTAGACTTCAAAGTCACCGGCACTTTAACTGGATTGGCGCAAACAGCGGCCAATATGGAAGACAAAGTCGTTGTCTAGCGCACTAAATAGTTGATAAATAAGCAATCATTGATAAATAAAAGTAGAGAGCGACATTTATATCATTGAAAGGGAGTAAAAGTACCGTTACTTCATAACAGCTGAAGCAGCGGAAGTGTTTTTTCTGGTGTCAACTCCAGTGACTCCAAAGCAGGTCCCGAGCGCACAGGCCGATGCGCTTTCGCATTTTAGTCCGCTGCCGAGTAATATTCAGAAATTACATCTGTGTGAGGATGGTGAATGTGTGGAATGGATCTTGCTGCCAGCGTTCAAGGAGTATGAAACAGCCTATGACGACGACAGCGACGGGACCCCCCCCCAGGAAAAATTCATCGGATCTGTATGATTCACGGAAATGGCATATTTTGAGTTCAAACGGTGAATTTCGCCGAAAGGTGACTGATTTGCAAAAAACAAAACTGTTACTGTACCAAAAATAGCTTATTCCAGACTCGAGAGACTTCTGTATTCCTCACTTAACACTGCCTTCATGCCTCTCTCTCTCTCTCTCTATCTATCCCTCTCTGCGACTCTATGTACAACAGACAATAGCAATATCCATCATGACATGGCCGCCACGTCAATGCCCCTTATGTAACATGGCCACCAGGTAGGCACAATAGGCACGTCTTTTGGAATTGGATGTTTTTATTTATTTATTTATTATTATTATTTTGTATATCTGTGACCCAGAAATATGTCAGTCCCATTCTCTGCCTGCATTACGCATATAAAAAAAGAGCAGTCAGTCAACAGACTTTGTCAACGGCGGTTTAAATGACAAACGGAAACTAGTTTTGGACACATTGTCCAGTCCCGACGGTCCATTTTGTATGATACCTGTTATAGCGGGATCCCTTTTATCGAGGTTCCACTCTGTGTGTGTGTGTGTGTGTGTGTGTATTAGAGTTTACACCAATATGATCGGCTTGATTGGTATCGGCTGATAATGAACATTTTATGCTGATCGGCTTTAATGTCATAATTTGCCGATTTACTCCGCGTTGCCGTCATATACAGTATATTTGAATCCAAAAGCTAGTTTATTTTTAGCCTTGTCGCGTGTCTTTTGACATCATTTATGATCACTGGGCTTTGTCAAATCATATATATATATATACATACATACATATATATATATATATATATATATACATACACACATATATATATATATATATACATACACACACACATATATATATATATATATACATACACACACACATATATATATATATATATACATACACACATATATATATATATATACATACACACATATATATATATATACTTACACACATATATATACATACACACATATATATATATATATATATATATATATATATATATATATATATATATATTTATATATATATATATAATATACAATATACAATAACAGGTTGCTCAGGTGCTAACATAGTAGCAAGGAGTGAGAGTGAATGTTGCTTGCTTTAAGTCGTTAAAGTCGTTAAAGACACTCCAGTGGAAGTTCTCTGTAAAGCTAAACTTACATAAAAACATTAAACCTATTGAATGTTCAAATACGTCACAGCCTTCATTCTTTGTTTTTGTTCACAAAAATCACTAGCTCAGAGCTAAAACACAATGAATGAAATACACCATTGACGAGCTAACGAAAAATTAGCATTGAACTCGTGGCACTTCTATCTCGCAAAGTAATGAATATTGGTACACAAACAAATGCTGTATAACCACATACAAACAGGAAATATAGCAATTCTCTCTGGCATATAGTCTTCTAGCGGCACGGTGGACGACTGGTTAGAGCGTCTGCCTCACAGTTCTGAGGACTGTGGTTCAATCCCCGGCCCCGCCTGTGTGGAGTTTGCATGTTCTCCCCGTGCATGCGTGGGTTTTCTCCGGGCACTCCGGTTTCCTCCCACATCCCAAAAACATGCATGAATTGAAGACTCTAAATTGCCCGTAGGTGCGAATGGTTGTTTGTTTGTACGTGCCCTGCGATTGGCTGGCAACCAGTTCAGGGTGTACCCCGCCTCCTGCCCGATGATAGCTGGGATAGGCTCCAGCATGTCCGCGACCCTAGTGAGGAGAAGCGGCTCAGAAAATGGATGGATGGATATAGTCTTCTAACTCTGCGAAAAATGATTTATAACAATATTCGATCGTGATTTCTACTTTCTTTGTTACTGCAAAAGTGTATCTCATTGCGTGTATCACACTGCCCTTCAGAGGCCAAGATGTGCACAACAGCAAATGTCAAAACTTTTGCACTTTAAAGTATAATTTTTATTTATTTATTGAGATTATTTGTCATGGTTTCTAATTTATTTTTATTTAATCTATTCAAATGTATAATACGCTTATGTTTATGTTAAGCAGTTATGTTGTAATGTAAATATATATTTTTTGTTATTGGTTTTATTGAAGTTATTTTTCAGGATTTCCTAACAATTTATTGTTTTCAATTGTAGTACATCATTTTGAAACGTTATTGTGAAAGCCATTGGTTAATAATGAATGGGTCAGTTTTTCCTCATAGCTACTGTTGCTGATTATTGTTCTCTGTTTGAGTAATATCTCTGTTTGAGTAATATCATTCCATACTACAAAATAAGTACCGTATATTCACGGCCATGGAGCGCACCGTATTAAAAGGTGCAATCTCAGTTACGGGGTCTATTTCTGTATTTAACACATACATAAGGCGGACCATATTATTGAGCGCAGGCATGGTAAAACATACGCTAGCTTACAACATACGGTAGCATGCATGCACGCTAAAACAATGTTTTTAAAAAAGCAGCGGGAGCAAAACTGAGTTCGGTCTCGTTGCCGTGCGTAAGCTCGAACAAGCATCCACAATCCATTCACAAATTGTGGCGTAACTCGCCGGGCGCTGCCTCCTAGTCTTAGTAAAGCTGTGTTCGCCATCTATCATCCATGGCTCCCACGCCGCTTTTTTCGGGGGTCCTTAGCCAAACCGATATTGTTTTGCACAATGCACACCCCGGAAATGCTCCCAGTCAGGGTAAAAAAAAAAATTAAATAATAGATAAATAAAATGTAAAAATTATTATTTTTTTTAAATACACCGTGGGGCGGGGGCGTGGCTTTAGCGTCCTCCTTCACCCTCCCGTCCTCAGCCACGTCCGCTTTTCCTCTGTGTAAGCAGCATGTCGGCAGGAAATGCTAAAAAAATAAAAATAAAAATAAAAACACCCCGGCGTGGGGGCGTGGCTTTAGCGTCCTCCTTCACGCACCCTCCCCTGTCCTCAGCCATGTACGCTTTTCCTCTGAGTAAGCAGCGTCGGCAGGAAATGCTAAAAAACACCCCAGCACGGCGGCGTGGCATTAGCGTCCTCCTTCATGCACCCTCCCCTGTCCTCAGCCACATCCGCTTTTCCTCTGTGTAAGCAACGTGTCGGCAGGAAAAAAGGAAAAAGAAAAAAACAAAAACAAAAAAAAAAGGTCAAGCGGAGCAGTCATCACACAACATTTATAGATGTTGGAACTCGGTGCACACATAAGGTGCGCCGCATTATAAGGCGCCCCATGCATTTTGGAGAAAATGTAAGACTTTTAAGTGTGCCTTATGGTCGTGAAAATACGGTATGTATGATTATTGCTGATATTGGATCAGACCGATATCGGCCAAAAGTCAAAGCTGCAATATCGGTATCTGATTGGAAGTGCAAAGGTTGGATCAGCCCGCCGTGCAAGAATTACAATGAATAAAAAAATTTAAGAAACAAGGGGAGGCTAATAATGTTTTTTCATGACTGTATATCACACGTATACTGTATGTATACAATTTTACACACGCACGCGCGCACACACAATTATTGTTATTAATCAAATTTTTATTTTATTTTATTATTATTACTTTATTTTATTTTTTTAAATGACTTAACAGGGGTTAGAAGAAGGGGCCAGCCCCAAACTGTTCCCACAAAGTTGGGAGCAATGAATTGTTCAAAAGCGCTTGGTATGCTGAATCTTTCTGAGTTCCTTTCACTGAACTGAGGAGCCAATATTTTGGACAGTGACATGCTCCCAACTTTGTTGGAACAGTTCTTCCATTTCGAACATGGCTGTCCACCAGTGCACACAGCAAGATTAATAAAGACATGGATGAGAGAGTTTGGTGTGGATGAACTTGACTGGGCTGCACAGTCCTGACCTCAAGCTGATATAACACCTTTGGGATGAATTAGAGCGGAGATTGAGAGCCAGGCCTTCCCATAAAAAAATTCCCATAAACACCCCCCTGAACCTTGTGGACAGCCTTCCCACAAGAGTTGATGCTATTATAGCTCCAAAGGGTGGACCAACGTCATATTGAACCCTATGGATTAGGAATGGGATGTCACTTAAATTCATTTGTGAGTCAAGGCAGGTGAGCGAATACCTTTGGCAATATAGTGTAAATTACAGGGACTCATTGTTCCTGGGCTGGGACTCGTTCTCAAAAGTGATCCTGGGATTTACATAGTCTCAAGTGTAAAATGATCTATGTTTATGTGTTAATGTACAGTAGTTGGAATGTTTCTAATGAAGACAAATCCTAAAGACGTTATATTAAGTTGGTAAAATAGTTAATTTCAATTTTCCAGTACAAAACACATGAGCAACATAAGCACCGTTGAACTAATGATGGGGAGTGGGAGGGGCTGGGGCATACCGGTAAATAGCAGTTAATGTGAGGGAAATCCTTCATCCTTGCAGAAAGGCTCTGTAAAACCTGCATCATCTTGGATCGCTGCCCTGTGCCGAGGCTCTGGGCCAATGCTGGGGATTAAACCCCTGCAAGTCTATAAATACAAGAAAGTTGACTAACGTAAGAACTCAGCCAGCCACTGGACTCACCTCTCACTGCTCTCACCTCTCACCTGGCATTGGCTTTTCTTCGCATTTTGCTTTCCTTCACCCTCTGCCTTTATCGTGGCATCGCACTATACTCACTCTCAAAACACTGTCACTCTGGCTTTGCCTCTTAGATTGTAATTGGAAACAAGCTGTGTAACGGCTTTTCCTTTCAGATTAAAATTGCATCCTAAATGCCTCCTGCTATAGTGTTCGACAGTTTTTTGGCTGCAACACATGCTAGTTAAAAATGTTTGCCTTTTGTAAAATGGGCACTCAGTGTGGTGATGACAGAATCAAAAGTCGACTGACAAACTGGGACCAGCCGAAACAGCAGGTAATCAATATGTAATCTGGATATTGGAGCTGACTTGAACAACACAACCACAATAATCTAAATTCGTTGCTTTAGTTCTTACACAATCAGGTTCAAATGAGCGATACTAAGATTGCAGGCACAGAAAACAAGTGCCAACCACCGAATGCATAATGTGGTAGGAAGTGAATTTGTTGAAAGCTGCTAGTGGCAGCTATATGAAAGCAGCATATGCAAACAAAAAAATTATTTGTAATACAGCCATTATTGTCACTTAAGAATGCCTAATGAATCACTTGTCTGCTTGTTTCATTCAACCCATGAGACACTGGTTACCATGGAAATCAGAACAAATAATGATAACTGGAAACCGAAGGTTAAATAATTACCTGGAAGCATCATGCTGTGGGGATGTTTTTCAGCGGGAGGAACTGGGAGACTAGTCAGGATTGAGGGAAAGGTGAATGCAGCAATGTACAGAGACATCCTTGATGAAAACCTGCTCCAGACTGCTCAGGACCTTAGACTGGGGCAGAGGTTTACCTTCAAACAGGACGACGACCCTAAGCACACAGCTAAAATAACGAAGGAGTTCCTTCAGGCCAACTCTGTGAATGTCCAGCCTGAGGCCAGACTTGAATCCGATCAAAGATCTCTGGAGAGATCTGAAAATGGCCATGTAGAGATGTTCCCCATCCAACCTGATGGAGCTTGAGAGGTCTTGCAAAGAGGAATGGGTGAAACTGCCCAAAGATATTGGAGGTGTGAAAAGCTTGTGGCGTCATATTCAAAAAGACTTGAGGCTGTAATTACTGCCAAAGGTGCACCACAAAGTATTGAGCAAAGGCTGTGACTACTTATGTACATGAGATGTCTTAGTTTTTTTATTTTTAATAAATTTGCAAAAATATCCCAAAATAAATTTTAGGGTTGGGCATCGAGAATCGAGACCGGGACTAACCTTCCGGTTCTCCCGGAATCGCTCAAATTAAAAAAATGTCAGCTCACTGTTTCGATGAATAGTCTGCCAACCCCGAAGAAGTGGCGTAATCAACGAAGAAGCCTCGAAAACCAACGAAGAACACGCACAAAGACGTGCTTGTGCCCAACGGCGGCGGGGGACAAAAGTGTCTTAACTTTGTTAAAATTAATGACCAGTCGCCTCAGTGCATTGAACACTTGGAATAAGATTGTGCAAAGGAGGCTTTCATTATATGTACCGTCTGACGCGGTCCGAGCCTCAGCCTGCAACACGCGGAGCTTCAGCGACGTCAAGTCTGTCAATTGGGTGAGTAAAACAATAAAATATGTCGATGCCAACATTGAGACAGCTAACAAGGTAAACGGTTGGGTGCACTTTTATTTTCATCTTCAAGCCAATGTAAGAGCCGATGACAGAAAGGAAAAAAAAAAAAAAAAAAAAAAAAGCTTAACATTGAGCTAAACCACCTCATTGATGGGTAAGGAAAGGAATCAATGTTTTATAGCATTTGGTTCGATCCATTAAAAAGAAAGAAAAAGAGAAAAAAATAATCACGGGTGCGGTGTGAAGTTACTTTCTGTGCCAAAACGCTGCGTTCTAGTGCGTACCCTTCAAAATAAAAGGCTACAACCTTAAAACAGGAAGTCAAGTTAAAACTTGCACATATAAACCATTTGATGTGAAAAAGCAGTCCTGAATAATGATTTTCACAAGGCTATATTTAACTTTTAGCTGAAACATTGATTAATAAATATTAAGTCAATTGTGTTAGTTCCACACACATTGCTTTTTAGTTCATAGTAGGCTTTACACGATCAGGATTTTTGGGGTCAATCACCGATCACCAATCAGCAAGTTTAAAAAAAACGATAACCGATCCGATCACAAGATGGAGCAATGTGTCTATTTACATGACTTGTTCATTTATTGTATATACTTGTGTACTGTATGACTTGTTAATTTATTGTATATACTTGTGTACTGTATACTGAGTACTGTAGCCATCCATTTTTTGTACAGCTTATCCTCATAAGGGTCGCTGGCGTGCTTGAGCCCATCCCAGCTCAAATTATTCTCTAGCATTTTAGACAAAAGTTAAAACACCAATGACCTCTAGGGACATTCAAGGATTGGCCACTGACATAAGTTTAGGTCAAATCAACATTACAGAAATAATGGGCGCTAACTTACTGTAATTAAATTACTTTATTGCAATTAAATTACTTTAATATATACTGTTAATGACATGCTTACTCTAACTTTCTCACTGTCCCAGCTATATGGACGAGTGTTGTCCAGAGTTGGAGTCCGTTTGACTTTTCCTGTTTTGTTTCCCCCTCTCACGCTGCGTTGCTTGAACGCGGCATGCTCCTCCTCATGTACATTCTTCAGGTGCTCAATCAAATTTGTTGTGTTGAAGCATTTAGATGACGTTCCCCACGACATACTTCAGTTGTGCACAGACTGCATAACTTGCGTGTTGTTTGTCTGAGACACCACAAAATGGTCCCACACTGACTTGTTTTTTCACCGACAAGATTGAAAAAACTTTATTGGCCGTCAGATAGTTACAGTACTGCGCAACAAGACACGTGACAAGGCTAAAAATAAACTAGCTTTTGGATTCAGACGCGACAGCGACGCAGAGTTAAATGCCTTGTGCGGAGCCGATCGATGACGTCATTGATCGGATCGGCGACTTTTGACATGAAAGCCGATCAGCATAAAATGCTAATTGTCGGCCGATACCGATCACACCCATCAGATCGGCGTAAAGTCTAGTTTCATCACAACCAATAAAAGCTTAAAACTGTGAGGGGTCTCCAGGGTGTTTGTGCCTGTGCTTGAGCTTAATGTTGGTCTCAGTTTATCTAACATTTCCAAAAACACTTCAGATTATGATTTGCTGTTCTCTTTTTTCTCCACTTTTTACCCATAAAACTGTGTGAAATGTTACACTTGTAATAATAACTTAGAATCAAACTTGGAGCTGTCAGAGAGTGCCAGTGGGAGAGTCACAGTTACAACAAAATGGCTCAAAGATTTTGAACAACAGATAAAATTGTAGTCTACTGAGCCAATACTAAACAGAGCTCTTGGTCTTACATCTTCCTTTAAAGAGGGACATAAACAGGATAATCCTCTGTGGAATGATGCAAGTTAAATATTTAAAATGTGAGAGGACATCTGAGCTCATGATTTGCGCAGTAGGCCTTTTAACATACTTTGAAACAGTCCAGCAAAGAAAACAATGAGCCTGGGGGTCAATCCCAGTAGGTGGCCGAACAGCAGAGTGGTCACAAAGGACACAAGTTGGGAGCAAGGCTTTCCTGGCTCATGCAGTTGGGTTTGTCTGTGATATGACTAAGCAAACAGGACCCACTGTGACTTCCCCTTTTTGGCAAACCAGGGTTTTGTCTACTCTAATCCATCCCAACGGACCAAAGTCAAACAGCAACACCCAGCAGTCACCAAAAAAAACACAAATGTTGGACGAACAAAAGGAATTCCACTGGCCAATGCATATTGACACACACAAATCAAAAGAAGTCATTCCACACATGGTAAATCGTGGGTAGGGATAATATGATTTACTGATAAAATTTCAAACGGTTAGTATATAGTTTAAAATCTTATCATTACTACCGTATTTAGCATGTTTTGTATTGTGTGTGTGGAGAGCCCCTTTGAAGAGAGGGATGCACCCTTGCAGTTTTGTCAACTTAGCAACTTTGTTGCTATAATTAATGAGTGTTCAGACACTTCTTCTAGTGCATGGGTGGGCAAACTACAGCCCGTGGGCCACATCGGGCCCATTGGTCATTTCAATCCGGCCCGCCAAAGATTGGTACAGAATCGCCCAGATATCAAAATCATGACTACATTCATTTGACCTTGTCCTGTAATGCCGAGTGGTTCCACCAGGTTGTGCTGTAATGCCCAGTGGTTCCACCAGGTTGTCCTATAATACCCAGTGGTTCCACCAGGTAGCGCAGCAGGTACAGTGATACATTGACTTGACTTTGGCTGTTCTATTTTTACTCTGCTACTGCTCTGAACCCTTCTTCAACCATGAGTGGGCCAAAGAAAAGAAAAGTCGACAGTGAGTGCCGAGTGTTTAATATAGAATGGACTACTAAATACTTTTTCACTGAAGTCCGGTCAAAGGCTGTATGTCTAATTTGTTAAGAAACCATTGCGATTTTAGAGGAATATACCATCAGCCGTCACTTTTCTACCAAGCATGGTGATTATGCTAACAGCCAATCAACGCAGGAACTGATGGCTACGGCTCAGCAGTTAAAATCAAGCTTGTAGGCTCAGCAAAACACCTTCATCTGACAAACTGCCATCCAAGATTCAGTCACACAAGACCCTGAAACAGCACCACGAGAGCTGCAGATGGAACTGACTGATCTCAAATATGATACTGTCTTAAAAGAGAAGTTTAACTCTCGAACTGGATGAGTTTTATGCTTCACTAAGTACAGAACATGTTTTAAAAATCCAGAAAATGGCACAGAGGATGCTGGTGTTGTTTGGCTCTACATATGTGTGTGAACAGACTTTTAGTGTGATGAACACCAACAAAACACCCAACAGATCCCAGCTGAGTGATGAACACCTCTGATGTGGTCCGAGAATTGCCATAACAAAACTCATACCAGACTTTGATGCACTGGCAAAAAAAGTGATCAACAAAACAACACTGTTTCCATTAAATGTTAATAACACTACAATGCCTTTTTTTTTGTATGTAAGCTTCTGGTTCTGGCTTGGCCTGCCTGTCAAATTTTAAGTCAATGCAGCCCCTGAGCCAAAACGTTTGCCCACCCCTGTTCTAGCGACTTATTTCCCAACAAAAAAAGTGACAAGTGGTGTTTCTAATATTATGTTAAGGTCATTAACAACATGAGGGTCAAAATACTACTCACTTGTCATATTCTGCATTGTCTTTATCACACCGCGCATCCTTGTGCTTCTGCCAGTCCTTCCCGTGCTTGCAGGTAGTGAGAAGGACCACATCCTCTGCGTTATGCACATGATACAAAGCGTTCCTTGTGTCAGAGCCTATTCCAGTTAAATATCTCTTTCCCTTGAACACCAACATGTACTTCCTAAATGGAGGGATGGTGTTATGTTTAAGGTAGCCCCGTTCCCCTCCTGTCCTGGGGTGTTCTTTTGAGAAAAGCGGTATGGATACATCAAATTTGGGCCGAAAGTTCTGTGTGTTGATGCTGGCCTTCGCCAACATGGCGAGGCCAATGTCGAAGCCCAGGTCTTCCGTGTAGTCAGGCCAGGTGCCGGAGTACAAGTTGAAGATGATGTGGTTTTTACCGTTATTCCACAGAGGAAGACTCTGGACTTTTGCCTTTAGGTTGTGCACATACTGCGGGGACAGCTGGTCCCTATCCAGAGTGTCCAAACCCAGGACAAACAGACATGCGTGGCCCGGGTCTGGCGTAAAGAACCTGGAGCCTTCAATAGATGACAAAATGTTCTGATAGCTCTCTGACATCTTCTCGCCCTTCTGCTGGGGATAGAGGTAAACTTTGAAGCCATTTCTCTCACAAACAGAAAAATCAAAGCAGGACTCCATTCTGCAGCGTTGTCCAGAAAAAACGTCAGGGAGTGCGTCTCTCTTTTGACGAGGAGATATGTGCCCATTCGCATCGTCTTTGGGGTCTCGATCCCCGGCGCTGAAAGATTGAACGACCCCGGGGGGGCGACGCCACCGCGCCCCGGGCTGAAGAGTCCGCGCATCACGCCGGCTGAGACCTCGTTTGGAAAGTGGGACTTGAATACCCCCGAAACAAAACAGCAGAAGGAGACACACGCCGGCGGAGAACAAAACTAAGTACCGTTTTTTGGCCTGCATGTGTCCTAAGATGTAGTCGAAGACGTTGGGGGATGAATCCAAAAAGTCCCAAAGTTTTGGCTTTACCACCGCCTGTGGGAGAGCTCCGCCATCTTCCCCCGGGTTGCAAGTCTGCCACCTTCTGCTCCAGATGCCTTTCACAAGTCCGGGAACTGATCCAAAGCATGTGGGCGATTTCTAATGTTCATCAATTTAGTCTTCTCGTCAGTAATTCGCTGACTGACTGAAGTTTATCCGATACAACCGATATGCCCGATTCTCACGTCTATTCATGCAGCGTTACCTTTCATTTTCAGCCAGCATCCATTTCGACCACTAAGCGTTGAAGCCTTCAAAACCCAAAACGCAACGAAAGCTCCAACAACTAACTGGACAAACTACAAATAACACCAGACATAATGCTCGTCAGGACGTGCAGACAGCACTTGACTGGACAGTGAACACTAAACTATTGATCTTTTGGGAAACTGGGACCCATGCTAACATTAGAGCCCCCGACATTTAATATAACCCATTCCAAGCGTTACATGATGTTTAAGACGCATTTGAAGCCAAATGTATCTTTGTTTGGAATTTGTGAACTTTACAAGTCGCGGTCGTTGGCGCTGGCGAGCGACATGCAAATCTCGGAAAACATTTCCGAGGTTAGCCTGCTAGCTGTGCAGGAACATTCAAGTAGCTTATCACCGGTTTGTAAGTGAAGACAGCCGCTCCTCCGTGCGAATAACATGTCGCTTCTTGAGTCTGTAACTTCTCCTCGGCTCCACTCTTTAGGTCAGTAGCGTAAATTCCCCAAACATCTCTTAGGTCCTTGGCAGATTTGAATCAGTGTCTCTCACACATACGAAACAAGAGGTGCTGTGGACCAATTAGTCAAGCTAAGGCAGAGCAACACAGTGCTTGCAGCGGAGGACGCAGGACTGCTGCGCAAGAGGAGGATGTGACGTTGTCCGCCATACAAGGTGCGTTCCCTTTGGGTACACGCGCACCCGAAACGGGCGGGGCTTCGGTGCAGTCAGACAAACTTCTGGTTTAAAAACAAAAACAAAACTAAAGTAAAATGGGTATGTCAAATAGTTTATTTTAATAATACAACTATTAACCTTTGTCATCAGTTTAATTATAACTGATTGATTGAATAATTAAAATGTAAATAAATACACACAAAGACAGTGTACAGCATGTGTACAGCATGTGTACTCTCTTTCACAAATATTCATTTAATTAATTACAATAAATCAACTACCCAGTTATTTAATTGCGGACATTGAATACAAAAATAAATAAAAATAATAATATATGCATTTTTATTAACTAACTTCAGAGCAAAAACGGCTAACCTAATGCAATGAATTAGAAATGTCACAATTAAACGATTAATTGGCAACTAATTAAACAATAAGTGCACTACTAATGTTGGTCATGATGGTGGTACTTGGAGAGCTGAGTAGTTGTTTTAGGTGGTACTTGGTGTAAAATGTTTGAGAAGCCCTGTCTGAAAGCATAGAAGTTACTAACACGAAGCCGTTTCGAAAATCAAACTTAATATCGGAGAAATCAACATTTTTCCATGTGCTGTTAAGCATGGCACTGACTCACTGCAGTCTTGCTGGCTCTTGAGAAGTCTGACCAATTTTTAGCCAACTTCCAACCAGGACAAAATATATATATACCTGTATTATAAGAAGGGAGTCATGTTATAAGCCATGATTTTCTCACAGCTGCCCCAAGTGATTTTCCAAAAGTGACTATCAGGCAAGAAGAAATGTGAAGCTTTGTTTCTCAGGGTCACCAATCAATGTCAGAGATGTCCCCTTATTCCCTCACTCTTCTTTTTGTTGCTCCATTCCTGTTACAATCATTGCACCCCTGCTGCCTTTTTCGCACAATCACCTTTGTTACTGTCCATCTCTTCTTCCTTTCATCCTCTTCAGTAGTTTACAAGGCAAAGTGGTAATTGATGTAAAATAGATGATGCCATGAGAACAATCACGTGTTCTGAGATGTCACCGATTAAATGAAGTTCTTTTAAAATGCCACTGATAAGTGACAACCTCTCACCTTGTCATGAGAAAATTATCATATGCTTCCAGTGGTATATTCTGATGCTCCACTTCAAAAAAGCATTGATGTTGACAGTGAAATCAAATCCAATGTAGTGTTGAAGAATGAGACAACTGTTAAAAAAAGAAATTCTCAGTGGGTTCTACTTTTGTCTTGCTATTATTGGCAGCTTAATGAGGCTGGAGAAATGCTGTCTCCCCTACTGATGCATTGTGTTGGTCAGAACTAAGCAGCGGTCAGGATCAGAGCAGTGCCAGAGCGGTGCTCCCAGTGAGTAATACATTCAGCCATGTCAATATCTAATTTGGATGCACGCAGGTCAGCAGAGTTTTCTCAGACACCCAGAAAGCCCATCAGCCAAGCAACGACTCAGCCAAATGGAGATTTATGCTTTCCTTCACACTACATCTTAAGGTCAATTATTTGCTGCTTGAGTGTAACTTTGCAACATAAGTGTGTTCTTGAAAATGTGCATATTTTGAAAGAAAAGTGTGGTATTTGCATAGGATGTACAAACAGTACACACATGCACTCACTCACTCACACATGCACACACACACATGCATGTGAAATGCTTTTGTCTATATGCGCCCAGCGATTGACTGGCCATGCCTACAACATACTACAGTTTAAGAACCATAACTGGAATGTGCTACGTTTGAGAATATAATTGAGGAAGAAGCAACGTTAGTAAAATGCAACATGATTTGGGGAGATTGGAATAGTAGTGTTTTTTAAGGCAGTGATGGTAAACCAGCTGGAGAAAACAGCCTTGGAAACAGCAATGCACATTGCACGGCATAAAAGATTGGTCAAATTCTGTACACAGCACAACTTTGTAATAGCCAACAAACAACACAAAGAGAAGGAGGTACACATGGAAAAAGCCTGGAGATACTGGATGATACCAAATTGATGTTTTCATTGTCAACAGCGGAATTGAAATGCAAGTAAAAAAAAAAATGCAAAAACTTACCCAGCAGCTGATGTTAACTCAGTCCAAAGTTTATTTGTCATTCAATGTAAACTAGGTCTTCAATGGGTGAAAAAGAAAAAAAAAGGGTGAAAAAGAAAAAAAAGTGGAACATGGAAATACAAAAAAATAAGTATGACAAATAATCTGGAGAAAGAACACATAAAATATTGCAAACAAAAGAAGGCAGAACCTTGAATAATAATAAAGGTGGGATAACATTAGGCGACACGGTGGACGACTGGTTAGAGCGTCAGCCTCACAGTTCTGAGGACCTGGGTTCAATCCCCGGCCCCGGCTGTGTGGAGTTTGCATGTTCTCCCTGTGCCTGCGTGGGTTTTCTCCGGGCACTCAGGTTTCCTCCCACATCCCAAAAGCATGCATTGATTGGAGACTCTAAATTGCCCGTAGGCATGACTGTGAGTGCGAATGGTTGTTTGTTTCTATGTGCCCTGCGATTGGCTGGCAACCAGTTCAGGGTGTACCCCGCCTCCTGCCCGATGACAGCTGGGATAGGCTCCAGCATGCCCGCGACCCTCATGAGGAGAAGCGGCTCAGAAAATGGATGGATGGATGGATGGGATAACATTAATGTGAATGTAAAGCAAGCTGCAGAGAAAGAAGTTAGCTATAGTAAAGAGCGACCCAACTTTTTTAGGTTGCTCTTTACTGTACGTTTACGAGCCAACTTCCTCCTGGATTACATATTAGATGCTATGAGCAGTGCAAGAAAGGAGGAATTGGCTGTGTGTGACCACAGAGAAGAGACAAAGTAAAATTGTAAACTTGATAAACAACTGAGAAGAGAGACTGAGAAAGCAAAAGAAGCTTGGTTAGAACAAGAATACAGGGAAATAGTCATCTAACCCTGTATATGAAATACATTAAACTATGTTTTGGTCCAGCAGTAGTGCAGGACTTTGGATTTTGGGACTGGAGATTCTCAGTTTCATCCAGTCTTCAGCAAGCAAAGGAACTCCACCTGAAACTCATCTTAGGGACACAGCACCGTTTAGCCCTCTGACATTTACTATAATTGGATTTTAATGCAACATATTGCCTCCAGAGTCTAGAATATTGTGTACATGTATAGACTGGTTCCATCTTATGTAATGCATGTAATACAAAAATAACAAGTGTAAAAAGGATTAACATTCTGTGTGTGGGTGATGTATCAGATATAAAAAATGTAGAGATCACCTCATGCCTGAAACATCTCATTGCCTCTTAGAGAATTGATGAATGTATGTGGAGCCGTGATTAATGGTTTACCTCGTTGAATGTTGATAGCCTGCTTCACTCCCTGGCAATCCTTTCTGTGGTGTGCTACAGTCACAAGGACCTTTCACTTGTGTGGCAGCAACAACAAAAAAAGCATTTAACCTGGACCTGAACCCCATAATTCAGAGCAAATTGCCACGCCATGTTAAGATTAATTATACTCTATTCTTGTGTAATGAAAAAGTATACACAGACCTTCTCGGGCCATAATCTGACATATACATTTGCTATTTTCATTCATTAGAATGAAGGTTAAAACTTGCAATTTGCATTTACTGTACATTTACTTAATTTATGCTGTAAGATTCTATTATATACAGTATGATAACTAATTTATGTTAGAAATATAAAGGACACATTTTAACCAAACCAATGAATGAAACTTGCAAATGTTCATGTCAAATTATGCCTCCAGAAGACCTGTGTAGGATTATTCATTACACAAGATGTCAACGTGTCATCAATCTTCAAATTAGTGTAATTTTTCGTGTGTATTGCACACCCATGTATAATACACACCCCCAAAGTTGACCTCAAAATTCTGAAAAACCCTTCTGTATAATGCATTTTTACAATGGATGATTTTGCTTCTACCCATATGATCAAAACATGAACTATTATCTGTATTTTGTTAGTTTTTTTCAAAGAATTATTCTGAAGTTAAGCACTTTATTTGAACACTTCATACTTTCCTTTAATTGAATTGCTCTTATTTTGAAATTCACAGCACTACTTTTATTTAGTAAATGAGAAAACACACAGTTGTCCTCATATGTCACTAGTAGTCACTTTTAAACTGTAAACCATTCTACTCGCCACGTGAGTTCGCATCATTCATACTGGCTGGCGCGTACATACCGCCTCAAGCTAACACGAACGCCGCACTGCTAACGCTCGCCGAACAAGTCAACGAAATTGAAAAAAAAAACCCGGACTCACCCCTCATTATTCTCGGGGACTAACAAAGCTAAACTCAACCACAAACTCCCTAAATACAAGCAGCACATCAACTGTCCCACCAGGGAAAATAATACTTTAGACCACTGCTACACTATGGTAAAAAACGCATACCGTGCTATTCCTCGTGCAGCCCTGGGCTCGTCTGATCACTGCTTAATTCACTTAATACCGACGTACAGGCAAGAACTTAAATGTGCGAAGCCTACAGTGAAAACAGTGAAAAAGTGGACAAATGAAGCCAAGATGGAACTTCAAAGCTGTTTAGACTGCACAGACTGGAGTGTCTTTGAAAATTCAGCTGGCAGCCTGGATGAATATACAGACACGGTTACATCCTATATCAGTTTCTGTGAAGAGGTTTGTGTACCAACAAAATCATTTCGCACATTCAACAACAACAAGCCGTGGTTCACTGCTAAACTTAAGCAGCTTCGCCAAGCTAAGGAGGACGCATATCAGACCGGGGACAAGGCCCTGTATAATCGAGCTAGAAACCAGCTGACTAAAGAAATTAACATTGCAAAGAGAAACTATGCAGCAAAGTTGGAAAAACAGTTTAGCGCAAACGACTCTAAATCAGTCTGGCATGCATTCCAATCGCTGACTAATTACAAGCAACGATCCCCCCAAGCTGAGAACAATAGCACACTAGCCAACGACTTGAATACCTTCTACTGCAGATTTGAAAAGGACAGTTTCACACCACACACCCACCCGGCCGCACCCGCGACCAGAACCACACCTCTGACTTCTGCGTTAACCATCCATGAACAGGATGTGAGACGCATCTTCAAACAACAAAAGATTAACAAAGCGGCAGGCCCTGACCATGTGTCCGAATCCTGCCTCAAAGTCTGCGCGGACCAGCTCGCTCCAGTCTTCACTCAGATCTTCAATAGATCTCTGGAACTGTGCGAAGTTCCATCCTGTTTCAAACGCGCCACCATCTTTCCAGTCCCCAAGAAACCTGCAATCTCGGGTCTGAATGACTACAGGCCTGACGCTTTGACATCTGTGGTCATGAAGTCCTTTGAACGTCTCGTGCTGGACCACCTCAAGAGTGTCACAGGTCCCCTGCTGGACCCCCTGCAGTTTGCCTACCAAGCGAACAGGTCTGCGGATGATGCAGTCAACATGGGACTGCACTTCATCCTAGAACACCTCGACAGTGCAGGGACCTACGCGAGGATCCTGTTCGTGGACTTCAGCTCAGCATTCAACACTATCATCCCTGAACTCCTTTCATCCAAGCTTCTCCAGCTCAGCGTCTCACCTGCCATCTGCCAGTGGATTTACAGCTTTCTGACGGGCAGGACACAGCAGGTCAGGCTGGGGGAGGCCACCTCATCCACACGCAGCATCAGCACTGGGGCGCCCCAAGGTTGTGTCCTCTCTCCGCTGCTCTTCTCTCTCTACACGAACGACTGCACCTCAGCGAACCCGACTGTCAAACTCCTGAAGTTTGCAGATGACACCACTGTCATCGGCCTCATCAAGGACGGTGACGAGTCTGCATTTCGACAGGAAGTGGAGCGGCTGGAGCTGTGGTGCGGCCGACACAACCTGGAGCTGAACACGCTCAAGACTGTAGAGATGATCGTGGACTTCAGGAGGCATCCTTCACCACAGCTGCCCCTCACGTTGTCCAGCTGCCTTGTGTCAACCGTCGAGACCTTCAAGTTCCTGGGAATTACAATCTCTCAGGACCTGAAGTGGGCAACCAACATCAACTCCGTCCTCAAAAAGGCCCAACAGAGGATGTACTTCCTGCGGCTTCTGAGAAAGCACAGCCTGCCATTGGAGCTGCTGAGACAGTTCTACACAGCGGTCATCGAATCAGTCCTGTGTTCTTCCATCACAGTCTGGTTTGGTGCTGCTACAAAAAAGGACAAACTCCGACTGCAACGGACAATCAAAATTGCTGAAAGGATTGTCGGCACCCCCCTACCCACCTTTGAGGACTTGCACGCTGCCAGAACTAAGACAAGGGCGTGCAAAATCCTCTCAGACCCTCCGCACCCCGGTCACCAGCTCTTCCAGCGCCTTCCCTCAGGTAGGCGCTACCGATCAATGCAAAGTAGAACTAGTAGACATTCCAACAGCTTCTTCCCTCTTGCGATCAACTTCTTAAACACCTAACCTATAATTCCATTACAACAAGCTGGCAATTTTTTGACTTGAGTTCGTTGTCACATTTCTGTGGGGCCAATTATGTATTACTCGTGCACTCACTGTAGTTGTCTCGCCATGCTGCACTATTTGCATATACTGGCCACTCATGCCAGAGTAGCATCTGCTCCATTTGCACACTGATTGAGGAGTATCTGTAACATTTGCACAACCAACATTGTCCCAGATTATCGCACTACTCGTCACTTTAAACCGCATACACTCCTTGAAGTCTCAGCGCCCCTTGCACAATGGTCATTGCACCGGACTATTGCAATATTAGTCATTCGAACTGCTCTAAGTGCTAGAGGACTCTGCATCTTTTTGCACAATTGTTTTATGTCAAAGTCTTTGTCTCCAAAGTGTTCTGTAAATTGACTGTCTTTTGTACTAGCGCGGCTCCAACTACCGGAGACAAATTCCTTGTGTGTTTTGGACATACTTGGCAAATAAAGATGATTCTGATTCTGAAACTGCATCAATTTCTTGAAGTCTCTGCACCGTTTGCACAATGGTCATTGCACCGGACTATTGTTCTTTTAGTCATTTCAAACTGCTGTAATTGCTAGAGGACACTGCATCTTTTTGCACAATTGTCAAGAAAAACAAATTGTACCTGCATTACCCCATTAGTGGTAACTTTTTACTGCTCAGTGACTGTGTTTTTTATATCTTTATGTCTCAAAAGTATTCTCTGTCAATTGACTGTCAGTTGTCGTACTAGAGCGGCTTTTCCTCTCGGCTTGTCCCGTTAGGGGTCGCCACAGCGCGTCATCCTTTTCCATGTAAGCCTATCTCCTGCATCCTCCTCTCTAACACCAACTGCTTTCATGTCTTCCCTCACTACTTCCATCAACCTTCTCTTTGCTCTTCCTCTAGCTCTCTTGCCTGGTAGCTCCATCCTCATCATCCTTCTACCAATATACTCACAATTTCTCCTCTGGACGTGTCCAAACCATCGAAGTCTGCTCTCTCTAAGTTTGTCTCCAAAACATCAAACCTTGGCTATCCGTCTGATGAGCTCATTTCGCTAATTTTATCCAACCTGGTCACTCCGAGAGCGAACCTCAACATCGTCATTTCCGCCACCTCCAACTCTGCTTCCTGTTGTTTCTTCAGTGCCACTGCCTCTAATCCGTACATCATGGCTGGCCTCACCACTGTTTATAAACTTTGCCCTTCATCCTAGCAGAGACTCTTCTGTCACATAACACACCTGACACCTTCCTCCACCCGTTCCAACCTGCTTGGACCCGTTTCTTCATTTCCTGACCACACTCACCATTGCTCTGGACGGTTGACCCCAAGTATTTAAAGTCCTCCACCTTGCTATCTCTTCTCCCTGTAGAGCGTACTACTACTACTACTACTACTACTAGAGCGGCTCCAACTACTGGAAACAAATTCCTTGTGTGTTTTTGACATACTTGGCAAATAAAGATGATTCTGATGTTTGACTACCCAGGCAGAATTTGTAAGATGTGTACAATTCTTTAAAGAAAACATGAAGGGCCAGGTGAAACACATTTAATTTTATTTTAATGGGATTCAAATTAAACTGTCAAGCATTTCAAAAAAGCATTATCATGAAACAAAACATAACCATAAATAAATTAATGATGGTTGTTGTTCAGTCATCAGTTGTATTTAAAAAAAAAACTATATTTCAAAAATGATGCCAGGGTATGTAAACTTATGAGCACAACTGTACGTATATGCAGTCATACGTACCCCTGTCACATTGGAATGAAAGTATAGGCTACGCCTTTTTCATAACCTCTAGGTGGCGGTGGCATATTGGAATGAAAGTGTACAGCTTTTTCATAACCTCTAGATGGCGGCGTACATTTATAAAATATGAAAGTTTTTTTCATTTTCCCCTATACCTATGTATTATTCGCTCTATTGACTTTTGACAATTTCTTGGGAGAAAAAATGTGCATTACACACGAGAAATTATGGTAATATATTTGATTAGTATTTAGGTTACTGAGGAAAAATTACATTGGTCAGTGAATTATACTGAAGCTTTCTTTATATGTAAACGTGTTTATTTCACAATACTGATACCATAACAAATATTTAGTATTTCTCTTATGCTTTAACTAATTTGATCTTCTTGTATTTCAGTAAACTGATGTGTGATGACAATTATTGAGCTTTTTGCACTGTGACACGCTTGTGCGTGCTGGAGCATCTCAATCAAGAGCACAGAGCCGGTTCAATTACACTCGCAATAACTTTTAGGTCTCCGCAGGCCGAGGGAGCATTTATATGCTAATAGGTATGACAACAGTAATGACTTGCAATAGAAAGACATCTGCTGCTTGATCAAATCTGATAGGTTATTGCCACAACCTACCTTTGCTATTTGTTCTGAAACCATTTATTAGCCCCAGAATTACTAGTGGGAACAATTTTTTGGTGTTGAGCATTGATGTTTTATCATCCCTTCCCCTGGCCTCCTTTCATCTTTCATTTGTAGGGCTATGTTGGACCCCTGACGGAAATTTCCCCACTTGGAAGAACCATTAAGTGGAAAAGGGAGTAACCTCCAACGAGAGGATTGATGCATAACCCAGGATGAAAAGAAATGGAATAGGTCGGGTTAGGATCTGGTGGAGAAACGTAACAGAATTGTGGCTGATCACTGTGCTGAAAATTGTTATTTTTGTTATGATAGTACTGCCCTGCGGCTGACTGGCAGGGTGTAGTCTACCTTTCACCTGAAAGTCAGCTGGGATAGGTTGCAGCCCCCCACGACCCTGAACAGGATAAGCAGTATTGAGAATGGATGGATGGATGTTATGATAGTAGTTCGATGGTGAGGCTCCATGCAATCAATAGACATTTAGGTTTTACCATGAGGTCTCATACTTTTACATTAAATTCCCCTTCACCACAATTGGTGCATAGCTTTCATGTCATGATCAAAATGTTACAATACTAGGCAAACACACGTGGAAGTGAAAATGTTTTACATGCACTGATAGTGTTACTTGTGTTGAGCACATTTCTTGCATTTTTGCGTATCATGTTTGTTCCGCAATGACTATTTTAAAATATATTTAAGTGTTTCATACCATGTTCCTGTTTATACCGTTGAATAGCTTTCTAAAGAAAATCACTAGCTGAGCTCATTTTACTTGTTGGATCTCCATGTTAAGCCTGCATTATTATACAGTGAAACAATCAGCCTACCTCACTTAGCTCAGGTCAGCGGTAATCAAATGACTAACTCTGCATATGTGCTTTGCTTTTTCTTTGGCTTTTTGTGTTTTTTTTGCAACACTAATTCTAAAAGAAGGCTGCAGTCTCGACTCACATTTAAAGTAGTAAGATTTCAACACCATAGCAGCGTAATTTGTTGAAATGTAGACCGATTTATTCTGTTTACATCTTACAATTAACGGTAGCAGACTTATTTTTGCACTTATGTGATCATAAAGAATGTTAATACGTGAGACGTGAGGAAAATCTGCAACGCGACTCATTATGCATGTCTTTAAAATTTGTGTTTTATTATTAATAGCAGTGCTTAACTTATTTTTATACTTGCAACACTGTTAAGAATGCTAGAATTGTACTTAAAGGTTTTATGATGGAGGCAATTTTACTCTGGAACGGATTATTTTTGTTCACTAATCCGAACAAAGCACAAGTTGATAAGCGTCCGGTATATTTTCAACCATATACTGTATCAGTTCCACTGTGTTTTTGTTTTATGATAAGTTAAATGGTAAAACAAACCATGTTGACCACATTAATACGGTATCATTAAAAATGCTTACCATGCCAGCAAATGGTAAGAGTGGAGCTGACATTCGATTAGTGGTGTTTTCATTGGAATGAAATTGGAGTATAAGTGGAGAACCAACCACTATGGTAGGCCGCATGTGATTGAGAAAAGGATTGAGGACGAGTCTTTAGCTTGTCTTATCCCAATGAGACAAGCCTGCTGGGCACAAGCTCGGGAAGAAGATCAATGAGGCTGAATAGCAGAGGGACCACGCGGCAGGATGAGCTGCCTTTAATCACCTCGCACACTTCACAGTGGTGCGAAAGTTACCGGCCATGAAAAGGTTTAATCACCAGTAAAGCTGAACAGAGTCAACTTGCTGTTAATAAAGGGCACACAGGCCCTGAGGGAACACATGCAGAAGTGTACATTTGTCAGTTCGCCTTGACACACACGAGCGCGCACGCAACGCACACACACACGCACACGCACACACACTTTACAAGTTACTTCACGTATTCTATCATTTACAAAAACCCATGAAAATTAGCAACTTTAAAAAACATTCACAGCTGCTGGGTGCAGATAAGAACTTCCATATTTTTTTTTAGAATAATCATTTTAAAAGCCTGTAGAATTTGTTTGAATACAAAGAAGCTTTGATAAAGGTGGTCGACCGTTATTTGACTGTCAATCCAAGGGTTTTACTGACAAATGATAATTACCTGGCGCAGCAGTCAGTGATGGCCAGGCCACTCAGGGAATGACAAGTGGGATGTCAATGCTTTTCATAGGCTGTGCAATGAACAAGACTTGGTCACTCGTCCATCAATAGCTAAGTGAAATGGCTTTCTGTGACCGGGGTGACATTCCCATGCGTGCACTTTACCCACATATAAATGCTCTATTTCATTTTATTATCACATACCACCTTGAGTCAGTGATTTTTGGTGTGAGCAAATCCAGAAAGACCAATCAAGATAACAAGACGTGAAACTCTCTTAAGGCAGTCGAGGGTTAATAAGGTTTGTAGTAAGAGACCTCATTAAAGAAAAGGTTTCATGATGCTTCCCAGGAAGCTCATACAAGCTTACCCATGTGCCTCTGAGAATGTAACCTTGGTGTGATAATAAATAGGTAATAAATCCCATGGCTGTAGGGACGCCGTCTATAGCGTGTGGACAGCCAGGACAATGAGAAGGCGAGCTATGAATCTAAATTGCACCTATCTGTGTTTCTAACTATAAAATTCATTGGAAAAAATGGCGCTGCACTGCCTCAAATAAGATTGATGTTACTTAGGACGTTAAACACACCTCGCCATATGTCATCTGTCAGATTTTCCTGCAACCACATTGCACTCCTAAATGTAGTGGGGGGTTTATCAGGGTTATAGAGGGCCTTATGCATATTAAATGTTGCAATAGTGTTAATCTTCTGACGATAAGGCAGAAAAATGAGCATAGGCAATTAATTATCAATTGTTGCGGGATAAAGGATCAAACCTCACTCTGTAATGCAGAAAGGTGACAGGTCAGACAAACACCTGGTCTGTATGACCACAATTAACCTCTGGTGCTACACGGGTCCTGCCAGTCTGTTAGACATCTTGGCAATAAATAAACTATTCCAATTCAAAATATGCAGGAAATAAGTCATGTTGACCGCATGAAAATTTGACTAGTGGGCAGCCTCAAAATACATTTATTTGTGTTGTTGTTGTTTTTTTTCAATAGTGTATTTTTTTTATTTTTTAGGTCATGGCTCTACATTGGTGCCCTCCATAGAGTTAGCAGGAGAGACATTATATTCTCTCTCTCTCATATTTATTTTATCTAGGCACATAAGTGGAGCCATGACACCACACTCAGAGGGCAAGTTAAGTGGCGCAGCAATGAATGCCTAAACTGGTGGATCTCTGTCGCCATCTAACGAATCATGGCGGATTTTCAATAGCAACTGCGGTCTCTATTCTTCAAAAGCTAAGCTGTAGTATATTCATAGGTTTTTAAGGTGTATTAAAAAAAACCTATACATTTTCACACAGCAATATTCTGTATTTGCAGAACGGAGGAAGTGCCCACTTGTGTTTCTTTAGTTTCCGCCTCAGCGTGCTGGTTACTATGAATCAAGCGCACCCAGTGACAGGGTCACATGGTTGGTCATGAGGAAGTAAACAGTGAAGAAGAAAAAATCCAAAGCGACTATTTACTGAGAATTGCGACTTTTCTGTCAATTTCTATTGGACCACTAACTCATATAAAGGTACGTGATGGAGGAAATGTGTTTTTAGATTTATTTGGAATGTGTGGATCATCAAAGCTAATTGAAGTTGCGGTGAGAATAAGCGCTAACGTTAGCTTGGGACTGAAGGAGGGAGCTCAACGAGCATAGACCATTTACATTACATAACATTTTGTTTTTTCATTCATGCACAATGTACATCGTTTAAAGTTAGCTGTTACGTATACATGTACGTACATAAACACAAGTAAAAATAATGTGATGGTTTTGGACATGCTTGCGCAGTTCCTAGAGTGGATTCGTATTTGTTAATTAATAGCAAAAATGTAGTGGACATGTGGAAGACATGTTATCAGAGTGCATTCTTGCTGGCAATAACATAAGTAATTGTTTTGAAATTTAAGTAAGAGCTGTATTCAAACATTCTGTGTACCTGACAGGTGTGGATCCTCGTGGTCTCCTCCAGCCGCTATGGTCGACTTCTTGGCGGAGAACAACTTGTGCGGCCAGGCCATCCTCAGAATAGTTTCCAGGGGGAATGCTATCATTGCTGAGCTCCTGCGCCTCTCTGACTTCATCCCTGCAGTTTTCAGACTCAAGGACAAGAGTGATCAGCAGAAATATGGAGACATTATCTGTGACTTCAGCTACTTTAAGGTAAGGATTTGGCCAGGGAGTCATCCATCCAGCCATTTTATATGCCGCTTTATGTTCATTAAGGTTGTTGGTGAGCTGAAGCCTATCCCAGATAAGTTTTGGTGAGAGGTGATGTACATCCAGGACTGGTTGCCAGCTAATCGCTGGGCATGTATAGACAAACCATTCACCCTCACAGTCACACCTATGAACAATTTAGAGTGTTCAGTAAACCGAACATGCACGTTTTTGGAAACTGTCGTACATAGCTGTAGAAAACCCATGCGAACATGGTGAGATCATGCGAACTGCACACAGGAAGGCTGGAGCTGTGATCCAAACCGCCGAACCTTAGAAATGTGAGGCAGATTTGCTAATCCACTGTGCTGCCCATCGGGGGATCAAGTCAAGTACATATATCGTGCCAGTTCTGTCCAAAAAAGTTGTCTTTGGCAATTTACATATGAAGCAGTTGTAGAAATCAACTCCACACACATCATGTCATCTCAATTTACTCACACATTTACTTACTCAGTGTGAAATCTTGGCCTGATTCATTAAACACAAAGCTGTTTAGTGAATGGCAACATGTGGATACACAGGTTTATTGTAGCTTCTGCCATCTAGTGTAAGAGTGTTTCACTTTTCTGCCTGTCACTATACATCGGTCGCATAGATATAGCTAGCTGAACAAAGATATATTTGCAATTAATAAATGATAATTTTCTGACAGATAAAGTATAATTGGATAATTTCAAACGGGGACACCTCATTATTTCTCACGGCACACTGGTGTGCCACGGCACCCTGGTTGAGAATCACTGGTGCTGACCATTAACTGTACTAAAAATAATTTTATGGGGATCAGCAGTATAAATGGTAGTTTTACTACTAAATTAATTATCGGATATATTTATTACATGTCACTGATGGTGTAGTGGTACACTCGCCTGACTTTGGTGCAGGCAGTGTGGGTTCAGTTCTCACTCAGTGACTGTGAATGTGAGTGTGAATGGTTGTCCGTGTCTATATCCCCTGCGACTGACTGGCGACCAGTTCAGGGTGTAGTCCACCTTTCGCCCGAAGTCAGCTGGGATAGGCTCCAGCGCCCCGCGACCCTAACTAGGATAAGCGGTGTTGAAAATGGATGGATGGGTGAATATATTTATTACTACTAAATTAATTATAGCAGATATTAAGGCATTTCTGTTGTTGGCTGCACCTCTAGAACTAAAGGCACCCATGAGTGTTTTGAAATAATTCTTCGTAAGGAAAATATGTAAAGATTGAATAAGAGAGGAAGACCTTTTTGACTCAGTTGTGGACCAAAAACATTTAGCCATTGTCTGACATTTTGTCTTTGCCTCCAAATTGTAAAAACTACCAGTACTACAAAATACTGAGTCAAACAATGTTTGCATAAAATTGCTGCATTATTGTGGGTATGATTAATGAACTACATACTACTTCTTAGTTGGTTCTCTTTGCAGTGTTTGTGTTGATTCTCTCTTCTTTCTTGCACCTGCAAACACTCATGGTTCTCTAGGGCCCAGAGTATTATGAGGGAAAGCTGGAGGCCAAACCTGACCTTCAGGACCTGGATGAAGAGTTTAGAGAAAACAACATTGAGATTCTTTCAAGATTCTATTTAGCTTTTGAGAGCGTCCACAAATACATAGTAGATTTAAATAGGTAAGACATAATTCTTATGTTCACAATGACTGGGGGCTTTTGGGCACAAGTTTCTGACTTAGTTTAAAATTAGATGTTGCCGATGACTCTTATGTCTTGTTTATCTTCTCTCCAGATACTTGGATGACCTACATGAGGGTGTTTATATTCAGCAGACTCTTGAGACTGTGCTTCTAAATGAGGATGGAAAACAGCTACTGGTAAGTGACATAATGTGAATAAATCAGTTATAAAAGAGACTTGCTATTTCTTTATACAGGGTTCATATCAAAGCCATTGTTCTCTGTCACAGAAATGAAGACTCATTTGCATATATAGCATTTAGAACTATTTGGGAAGACACTGCAGAAGAAAGCTTGAAGTATGTTTTCTTTCCCACTCCTAGTGTGAGGCGCTCTACCTGTATGGTGTTATGTTGCTTGTTATTGACCAAAAAATTGAAGGGGATGTCCGAGAAAGGATGCTCGTTTCCTACTATAGATACAGGTAAATATAAGACTCACATACATGCACATGCAAATAAATACACAATTCTTCTACTGACTCGAGTTACAGATGAATGTCAAACCCTACTATGCTTAATATTAACACTGCTTCTTTAATTGTGTAAATAATTATTTGATAGGATACATTTTACATATGCTGAACATGTATCTTTTAATATGAATAACTGCTTTGTTTTGAAAAATTTCCTTCAGTGCCGCAAGGTCTTCAGCTGACTCCAACATGGACGACATCTGCAAGCTTCTGCGCAGCACCGGCTTCTCCAGCCAGCCTGGTGCCCGACGGCCAGCCAACTACCCAGAGAGCTACTTCCACAGAGTTCCGATCAGTGCCACATTCAGTAGCATGGTTGTTGGGAGATTGCGCTCCGACGACATCTACAACCAAGTAAGAAACGCTTACCTTAGAAGGGTTCTTTCTTAGTTCCAGCCATTTTTATTACGATGTGAGTGCTTAACATTGAATAAGTGTGAATTATTTATTGTGTGGATTGCAAACAAAAAAAATCCTAATCCTTCACTCCTAATCCCACCCATGTGGTGGGTGGGATTAGGAGCTACCGGTCCATACATTGTATTATTTCATTTTCAATGTGTTTCATTCTTGAAACCCCTATCTGGAGTTGTTCTCCAATTTCGTTGCATCTGCCTATAATGGGAATAGTCTATACATAAAAATGTTCCTTCCGCTCTAAAGGTGTCTGCCTACCCTCTACCAGAGCATCGTAGTACAGCGCTGGCTAATCAGGCAGCCATGCTGTACATCTGCCTTTACTTCAGCCCGTCCATACTGCAAACCCAGCAGGCAAAGATGAGAGAGATTGTGGACAAGTACTTCCCTGACAACTGGGTATGACTCTTTATGGGTATCTTCAGTGGTTAGACTGTGGGGTTTTTATGCATAGTGGAAATTGCTATCATGATCATTAGTGCAATATCATATTCTCTCCATTTTCTTTGTGTCACTTTTGTTGTTGTATGTAAATATTTTCATCTTGTCGAACCACAGGTTATCAGTATCTACATGGGGATCACAGTGAATCTGGTGGAGGCCTGGGACCCATACAAAGCTGCTAAAACTGCTCTCAACTACACTCTAGATTCTGCTAACATCAAAGAGCAGGTACAATAAAATTGCATTGTTCTGGAGTCCTGAAAAGTACAATATATATTTTATCATAAAGGTGTTGGATAAGTGAGATTTGTACATCAGATGAATGAGATAAGTTTGTTTGTTTATAGGCGACACGTTATGCCACTAGCGTGGAGACACTTCGGCCTCAGGTGCAGCAGCTGCTGAAGGAAGGTTTCCTCAGAGAAGAGATCATCCTGGATAACATTCCAAAATTGCTTAACTGTCTGAGGGACTGCAATGTTGCTATTCGCTGGCTAATGCTGCATTGTGCCGAGTCAGGTGACCCCAATTGTGTGTTTTTTGAGTCAAGCTATCTTTTGATATTCTTGTCATATAGACAAAGAATTAATCAGTCGTGTTCAATGTCACCTATGGGGGCAAACATTCCAAATTCTTTGAAGATTTTAAAATCTGGCACTTAAATTCAAGCAAGATATTTATTCATGCAAAAGTACAATATTGACATACAGCTGACATCAATGTGTTGATGTTTGACAGCGTATGACCCAAACAATAAGAAACTACGCCAGATCAAAGACCAAGTTCTCAATGACTCCAAGTACAACGCCAAGATCCTCTTTCAGCTCCTGCTCGATACAGCCCAGCTTGAATTTACACTCAAGGAGGTCAGCATTTATTATATATTACTCAAGGACGATGATCACTTAGTATTTACACCAAGGTGGTTAGGTTAACGTTGGGCTGGATTTCTCTGTTTGCATGTCTGTGTATGTCGATAATGTCTATTTTTAAATTTACATTTTGGCGAGAATCCACAAATTGATGGAGTTATAAAAGCTAACTGTCACTTCATTTTTCATAAATCAATTTATATTCCATCCAAGGGGATAAAATCTTAAAATTTGGGGTGTTTATTATATGATTTTGCAGGTGATAAAAATTTACAGTGGCGTGAAAAAGTATTGGGGTGCCCTTCTCAAATTCTTAGATTTTTGCATAGTTTCCACAGTTTAAGATCATCAAACAAATGTAAGTATCAGACAAATATAACCCAATTGAACTTAAAATGCTGTTTTTAAATGGTGATTTCATTTATTAGGGAAAAAATATATATTCGAAGTTACCTGTGTGAAAAGGTAATGGCCCCCTAAACCTAATAACTGGTTGGTCCATTCTCAGTAGCAACAACTGAAATATATATAACTGGCAATGAGTCTTTCAAATCTCTGTGGAGATATTTTGGCCCACTCTTCCTTGCAGAATTGTTTGAATTCGGCAAAAAATTTGTGTTTTCGAGCAGGAAACAGACTTTTTAAGGTCATGCCACTGCATTTCAAGTCCGGACTTTTACTAGGCCACTCCAAAATTTTCATTTTGTGTTTTTAAGCCATTTAGAAGTTGACTTGGTGGTGTGTTTGGGATCTTTATCCTGGTGCAGAACCCAAGTGCGCTTCAGTTTGAGGTCATAAACTGATGGCTGAACATTCTCCATCAGGATTTTCTGATTAAAAAGCTGAATTCATGGTTCTATCAATCACAGCAAGTTGTCCAGGTCCTGAAGGAGGAAGCAGCCCAAGACTATTACACTACCACCACCATGTTTGACTGTTGGTATGATGTTCTTTTTATGAAATGCTGTGCTACATTTACGCCAGATGTAACGAGAGACACACCTTCCAAAAACCTCAACTTTCATCTCATCAGTCCATATAATATTCTCCCAAAAGCCTTGGGAATCATTCAGATGTTTATTTGCAAAAGACGAACCTTTATGTTCTTTTTGGTGAGCAGTGGTTTTCGCCTTGGAACTCTGCCATGGATGCCATTTTTGCCCAGTCTCTTCCTTATTGTTTCGTCATGAACACTGACTGACCTTAACTGAGTTAAGGGGGGTATGCAATTCTTTAGAAGTTGTCCTGAGTTCATCTGTGGCCTCCTGGATTAGTCTTTGCTGTTCTGTAGGGGTAATCTTTGTTGCCACTTCTGGGAAGGTTCACCACTGTTCCATGTTTTCTCCATGTGAGGACAATGGCTCCCCCGTATGGTTTGCAGGAGTCTTAAAGCTTTAGAAATGGCTTTTATAACTCTTTCCAGACAGATGGATGTTAATTACTTTATTGGTCAATTGTTCTGGAATTTCTTTGGATCGTGTCATTTTGTTGCAACTTTTTTAGATCTTTTTTCCGACTTGATTTTTTCAGAACATATTGTTTTTAAGTGATTTCTTGATTGAACAGGTCTGGAGGTAATCAGGCTTGGGTTAGGTCAATGAAAATTAGCTAAAAGTTGTGATTAGCCACAATTCACGATTTAACGGAGGGGTGTGGGGGGCATTACTTTTTCACACAGGGCCAGGTACCTTTTAAATAGTTTATTTTCCATAATAAATGAAATCAGCATTTTAAGTTCACCAGGGTTATATTTGTCTGATATTTACATTTTTTTGATGATGTTAAACAATAAAGCTAGGAAACTATGCAAAAATATAAGACTATGAGAAGGGGGCCTTTTTTTCACAGCACTGTATGAGCGTATTTGTTAAAGTTGAGCGTGAGACCCAAAGCAAGGTTCTTTATCTTGGCTTTAAATTGATTTAAAAAAAAAAATAATAATAAATTAATTCATGTTGGTTGAAATAACTACATGCCTGTTGTGTTTGTTATCATAGAAAAAATAGACTGGAATAAGAATAGAATAACCATTTATTAGTTATGCTATTGGATCATCAATTTATGTGTGTAGTAAATGTCAATTTTTACAGCAATACATTGAGTATTATTTCGATCAGTTTGGGAGGAAGCAAATTTCTAATATTTCTCTTGAGTTAAAGAAAATATGAGAAACTGCTTTATGATTTGGTAAAGGGTCCGTGTCTCTTTCTGTAATTAGATAAAATGTTTGGAGACGGATATTAAAAATAGATAAACGACAGCTTATTTGATTTTCGTTTTAAAATAGAAAAAACAAAATTCAAATACAGCTTGATTTTATTTTCTGTTGTCTGGAACGAGTAAGGAAAAGTTGAATAACGGTTGTTCAATTTTCATTTCTAAAACGAAAATGGAATATAGCATGGGACAAATCGAAAAATGGCCTGTATATTTGTTTTGGATTGGTGGGAGTTTTCACCGACATGAACAGTGCTCAATGCTGGCCAGTAGAAGGCGACAGCGTGGTGCCTACACATGCCAGCCATCGGAAAACACGGAAGAAGAAGGAGGGGGCGCAATTAATGAGATTTGTAGGCTGTATGTGTAGGAGGGAGAGAAGTCAAATGAAGACAATATACAGTGCCACCAGAAAATGTTCACACCACGTTTTCCTGATTTGAGTATAATTTTCATGGACTCCATTCAAGTTGTAGAAGCATCTCAAGGATGATCAGTGGAAATCAGATGCACCTGAGCTTAAGTTTGAGTGTCATACCAAAGGGTATGAATACTTATGTACCTATTATGTTTGAATGTTTATTTATTTATTTTTTTATAAATGTTTACATTTTTATAAATTTACACAAATGTCTGAAAATATGTTTTTACTTTGTCATTATGGGATATTTTATGTACCGTATTTTCACGACCATAGGGCGCACCGTATTAAAAGGCGCAGTCTCAGTTACGGGGTCTATTTCTGTATTTAACACATACATAAGGCGCACCGTATTATTGGGCGCAGGCATGGTCAAACATACGCTATCTTAAAACATATGGCACCATGCATGCACGCTAAAACAATGTTTTTAAAAAGGCAGCGGGAGCAAAACTGAGTTCGGTTTATTGAAGTATTTAACAATGTACTCACGTTATTTTTTTATCAATCCTCATCCACAAATCCATCAAAGTCCTCATCTTCTGTATCCGAAATGAACAGCTGGACAAGTTCTCAATCAAACACACCAGGTTTGAGTCAGTCTTGTTGCCGTGCGAAAGCTCGAACAACAGTGCAACCAGACACGTTAGCCCAGCATCCACAATCCATTCACAAATTGTGGCATAACTCGCCCGGCGCTGCCTCCTAGTCTTAGTAAAGCTGTGTTCGCCATCTGTCATCCATGGCTCCCACGCCGCTCACTTCACTTTTAACGCCCTATTTACACGGATGTCCAGCGGTTCGTCATGCCTCCCGGAATGATGGCAAGCTCCGAGTTATTGCACTCAGTCGAATGGTGACTGTAGAGACGCTTCTCCCGGCTGTTCTTTGCTCATTAATCCATTGCTCGAGTTGGTCTTCCAACTCCGGCAATCTCGCCTTTTTTCCGCTTTTGTTTTCTTTTTTTTTTCCACGGAAACTCAGCTTCGTCTTCTTGACTTTGCGAAGCTCGTTTTCCTGCTTCCTCCACTTGCGAACCATGGATTCGTTGATCTTGAATTCTCTCGCGGCTGCTCAATTCCCATGTTCCTCCGCGTAACTGATAGCTTGCAGTTTAAACTGTGTAAGCGTGTCTCTTCGTAGGGGACATTTTCGGGGGTCCTTAGCCAAACCGCACACCCAGGAAATGCTCCCAGTCAGTCAAGCAGTAAAAAAACAACAACAACAACAACAAAAAACACCCTGGCAGTATATACCTACTGGGGGCGTGGCTTTAGCGTCCTACTTCACGCACCCTTTCCCTGTCCTCGGCCACGTCCGCTTTTCCTCTGTGTAAGCAGAAAAAAAAAGGTCAAGCGGAACGCGCATCACACAACATTTATAGATGTTGGAACTTGGTGCACACATAAGGCACGGCGTATTATAAGGCGCCCTGTCCATTTTGAAGAAAATTTAAGACATTTAAGTGCGCCTTATGGTCGTGAAAATACGTTGGTTTTTTTTTAAAGAAAACTACAGTCAAATCGGTTTGAGAATAAGTCTGTAACATAGCAAAATGTGGAAAAAGTGAAGGGGTTTGAATACTTTCTGGTGGCATGGTAATGTTCCTTTTCTATCTCCATCTCAAAAGAGCTTACTGCGTACCACTAATTTGATTTCTCCCACAACTGTAGGCTATTAATTACGTACCGGGCGAGGTTTGCGCTCTTGAACTGCTCTTGTTGCAAACATTACGGCCTTTAAATAAGATATTAAATTGTGAGCTCCGTTCTATTATGTCACATGAATAGTCTCAGAGTGACAGCAGGGATTGAAGGCAGGACACATTTTCGAGCTATCCACACAATCTGTGTTTCCTGTTCAATGTGTCCCCTCTGTTGTTTATTAACTCACTGTAGGGTAGCATATGGCTAGCCATTCATTCATTAGAAGATGACTCAAATTGAATCTTTTCATTACATAGCTCATCTGACTAATCCTTTCTCATCAACTCCACATCTGTGCTGGCCCTCCTCCAGATGTTCAAGCAGATGCTGTCAGAGAAACAGATCAAATGGGAGAGCTACAAGAAGGAGGGATCAGAGAGAATGACCGAGTTGGCCGAAGTCTTCTCCGGTGTAAAACCACTTACACGAGTAGAAAAGAACGGTGAGTTAGGTTGGCAAGGATGTGCAGGTGTTTCAGTGTTCTACACTGTTTCTGGTAAGGGTTATTGCAATCATTGCACATGAACACAAACACAATTTCTAATATTTTGGGCAGAATCTGATTACATTTTAGAAAATAGATAATACAAGATAACACAGTTATTAATTTACTTGACTGACCTAATGTCTATGTTCTGTCACCATCACAGAAAATCTTCAAGCCTGGTTCAGAGAAATCTCAAAACAGATCGAATCTTTGAACTATGAGGACTCTACAGCCGCTGGTAGGAAGACGGTCCAACTCATACAGGCTCTTATCGAGGTGAGGAAGATGATGTATTTGAGCAGAACCTAAAAAAGTACAATCATTCAACATTTTGTTTGCTTCCATTGTGTTACCTTTGTAACATTGTGAATTGCTATATATTCGGTTGACATGACCCATATTAGCAGCACGGTGGTTATCAGGACTGCCTCACATTCTAGAGGTTAAAATCTTCGCTGAGGTCCTCCTTTGTGGAGTCTGCATTACCAGCTTGTGCTTGCATGGGAATTCTCTGGGTCCTCTGGCTCCCTCCCATGTTCCCAAAACTTACATTTAAAAAAGCTTGAAAATGTTTGAAAGTTTCACATTTTATCCAATCTTACCACACTTAGTCATGGTGACATTGTTGACGTACAGTACTCATCAAAGGCGAGTTGCTTTCAAGAGCCGTGAGGAATTAGTGTGCCTCTAAGTTCCAAATCCTTTGCCAAAGGCGAACGGCTTGACCAAAAAACTGTTCCTGTATAGCATGTTCCAGGCTCCAAAGACTTTTTGTATTGCTCAGAGTTAACACTGCAGCCATGCCACTCTCTCGCTGCCAGCCCTCTCCGCACAATAGACAATAGCTATAACCATCATCGCATTGCCACCACATCAACGCCCCACATTAAACATGGCCGCCACATAGGCATGGGGGCCATGTCTTTTTTAATTGGATCTAGTCATATTGTATTAGAGCTGCACAATCTATTGTTTGAGCATCTGCATCGCGATAAACGTGTGCGCAATAGTCACATCGCCGGGTCCGCTGCAATGTTGGTGTCCTGTAATATACAGTGAATCAGCTGTAATATTAAAAGTGACCAGTAGAGGAACCTGTTTGGACAGGCTAATAAGATATTTCGCTTTTCAGAATGAAACTACTATAGGCAGGCGCAGCAGAGTAGTGAGTGCACGAAAGTACATTCAGGGACACTGTGTAAATGGGAGTGTATATGTTCCTTGATTCTTTCTTCGGAAAATTATAATTTTTATCAGAATACTTTAGTTAAAACACTGTACGATCACACTGTGATAATATGGAATTGATCTTGTTTTGTAATTACAGTAGAAGATATGATAAAATATATTGTTAATATAGTCAGCCAGAGCTGCTGACAATGCAAAGTTATCAGTCATTTGACCATCGTTCCTGTCATACTGTGTTCCGTGTTTTTGTTTTCAGATCCCCTTAAATTTTTCACTCTTTGTTATATTGCAGCCATTTGCTAAAATCATTTAAGTTAATTTCTTTTCCTCATTAATGTACACACAGCACCCCATATTGACAGAAAAAAATGGAGTTGTTGAAATTTTTGCAGATTAATTAAAAAAGAAAAACTGAAATATCACAGAGCCGTAAGTATTCAGACCCTTTGCTGTGACACTCATATATTTAACTCTGGTGCTGTCCATTTGTTCTGCTCATCCTTGAGATGGTTCTACACTTTCATTAAAGTCCAGCTGTGTTTGATTATACTGATTGGACTTGATTAGGAAAGCCACACCCCTGTCTATATTAGACCTTACAGCTCACAGTGCATGTCAGAGCAAATGAGAATCATGAGGTCAAAGGAACTGCATGAAGAGCTTAGAGACAGAATTGTGGCAAAGCACAGCTCTGGCCAAGGTTACAAAAAAATATTTCTGCTGCATTTAAGGTTCCTAAGAGCACAGTAGCCTCCATAATCCATAAAAGGAAGATCTTTGGGACGACCAGAACCCTTCCTAGAGCTGCCCCTCCGGCCAAACTGAGCAATCGGGGGAGAAGAGCCTTGGTGAGATAGGTAAAGAAGAACCCAAAGATCACTGTGGTGGCTGAGCTCCAGAGATGGAGATGGAGATGGGAGAAAGTTCTAGAAAGTCAACCATCACTGCAGCCCTCCACCAGTCGTGGCTTTATGGCAGAGTGGCCCGACGGAAGCCTCTCCTCAGTAAAAGACACATGAAAGCCTGCATGTAGTTTGCTAAAAAAACACCCAAAGGACTCGAAGATGGTGAGAAATAAGATTATCTGGTCTGGTGAGACCAAGATAGAACTTTTTGGCCTTAATTCTAAGTGGTATGTGTGGAGAAAACCAGGCACTGCTCATCACCTGTCCAATACAGTCCCAATAGTGAAGCATGGTGGTGGCAGCATCATGCTGGGGGGAGTGTTTTTCAGCTGCAGGGACAGGATGACTGGTTGCAATCGAAGGAAAGATGAATGCGGCCAAGTACAACGATATCCTGGACGAAAACCTTCTCCATAGTGCTCAAGATCTCAGACTGTGCTGAAGGGTCACCTTCCAACAAGACAATGACCCTAAGCACACAGCTAAAATAACAAAGGAGTGGCTTCAGAAGAACTCCGTGACTGTTCTTGAATGGCCCAGCCAAAGCGCTGACTTAAACCAAATTGAGCATCGCTGGAGAGACCTGAAAATGGCTGTCCACCAACGTTCACCATCCAAACTGACAGAACTGGAGAGGATCTGCAAGGAGGAATGGCAGAGGATCCCCAAATCCAGGTGTGAAAAACCTGTTGCATTATTCCCAAAAAGACTCAATTAGCTCAAAAGGGTGCTTCTACTAAATACTGAGCAAAGGGTATGAATACTTATGGCTGTGTGATATTTCAGTTTTACTTTTTTAATAAATCAGCAAAGATTTCAACAATTCCGTTTTTTTTTCTCAATATGGGGTACTGTATGTACATTAATGAGGGGAAAAATAACTTAAATAATTTTAGCAAATGGCTGCAATATAACAAAGAGTGAACATTTTAAGGAGGCCTGAATACTTTCCATACCCACTCTATTTTGAGGGTGATAGCCCGTCAGCAACATACAATCTTGGGGGGGGGGGGGGAAAAAACTGTGAACTAGTTCATTTTTGGACTGATGAACTTAGGCAAAGATTTTGAATTATGAACTGAAGTAGTTGAACTGAACTTTCCCAATACTGATCCTGTATTATTTCACATCGCAATATATATTGCAGGTTTAAAAAAAATTGCAGTGTCATTTTTTTCCAATATCGTGCAGCCCTATATTGAATATCTGTTACCCGGAAATACGTTAGTCCCATTCTCTCAGTTATATCGGGGTCCGTTTTATCGAGGTTCCACTGTATGTGCCGTACGTGGCTGGCAACCAAGCTAGGGTGTATCTTGCCTTACACCCGGTGAGTTTCTTTTATGAGCCACCATTGTATATATTCTGTAAATACAACCAACCAAACGTGTACATACCTGTACATATTTAAAAATGCAATATTTTCCGCTTGCTCCTCAGGTTCAGGAGTTCCACCAGTTGGAGTCTAACCTGCAGGTCTGTCAGTTCCTGGCAGACACCAGAAAGTTCCTGCATCAAATGATTCGCACCATCAACATCAAGGAAGAGGTCCTCATCACAATGCAGATAGCGGGAGACTTGTCATATGCTTGGCAGATCATTGACAGGTAGGCACTCTTAAAGACGTGAGGAAGACAAATTATGCAACAGTGAGTGACAAGTCACATACTTATCATGAACTCACTGTTTATCAGTCAAGGGACTATTGTTGTTAAGGTAATTATTGTACGCTACTGGGATATAGTGACCATAAAATCTTAGTTCTTTAAAAGAAAAAATGTTGTTAGTTAATAACATACTCGAGAACTCAATTTGTACATAAAGGGGTATGCTTTTCTTTGACATTTTCTTGTCAAAAGGTTGATATAACTGTACCAACCTCCTTCTGTCGGGAGAACAGCTACACTGTAAAACGGTAGTCATCCATGAGTGTATTGGAATGCTTGAGAAAAATCCAGATTTGTGGTGAGATACAGTGTGGTCATCTCCAACCTTGTATTTCTAGTTTGAAACTTCATTTCTTTATGTTTTAACACAATTAGGACAATGACACGTATCATCTTTGTTATTATAAACATGATTCTCATGGTTGAATTTATAACATGCCATTTAAGAAGATGCATGTTAAAACCTGTGATACTCATGGCCAAACTAAATAAGTTTTTTTCCTTTCAGGGGCATTTTTTCACCCCTTGTTACATTGTTGAAATAAAATAAAATGTTTGACAATCTCTTTGTCATTGTAAAATAATTGTGTTGTGATATCATGTATCATAATCGTAACATCTATCCCATCCCTGCTTTGTTAAAACAAAAGTTAAAGGGTTAAATACAAATATCTCCAATGCTAGAATGTCACATAAATCATTGATTTTATTCTCTACATGACTCACTGATTCATCTGTCTGCACGTAGCACCCGACGCAGGCGCCGTGTGTGTTGTTATTGTTTTTGTTTGTCATGCAAAGCAGATTTCAGGTTTCTTTTCCTCTATCACGTATTTTGCTCTCTGACTCATGTCTTACCCTGCAGCTTCACATCCATTATGCAGGAGAACATTCGTGTAAACTCATCCATGGTCACAAAACTGCGAGCTACTTTTCTGAAGGTGAGGCCAATTTTCCCCGTCTGCATGGATAACTAGGATTTTTTTGACACTTCCCAACCATGATCTTAAATCCAAAATGTGTGTGTTTGTGGGCCCAGCTAGCCTCTGCTTTGGATCTTCCATTGCTGCGTATCAACCAAGTCAACAGCGCTGACCTGCTGAGTGTTTCGCAGTTCTACTCGGGAGAATTGGTGGCTTATGTCAGAAAGGTGTAATACCTTGTTTTCAACATTTGAATAATAACATAGAGCTGTCAACTGTACATGTACTGCTAACTAACTTTTTGTGTTTTATTTTGTGGTTGCTGGCTGATTGTTGTTACTTTCTTTACTTTATTTTTGCAGGTACTTCAGATCATTCCAGAGAGCATGTTTACCTCTTTGGCCAAGATCATTAAGCTTCAGATCCATGATATCATCGAGGTGCCCACGCGGCTGGACAAGGACAAACTGAAGGACTACTCCCAACTGGGGGCGCGCTATGAAGTACAGAAGCTTATTAGTTTGTAATGGTCTCACACAGATCACGTCTACTGTGTAAAATCGAAAGCTGAATTATTCAAAACAACTTGAAGATGTTTTCATGTGGAACATTAAATGTGATTACACTGCTGCTCTTATTGGAGCAATTTTCTGCACCCTCACCCCCTGCTTTTACTGTGAAAAACAAATGAGAACCTTTAGTTTGTGCCAGCAGAGCCTTTTTTACACAATAGTTCATTCTTCATAGCAAATATTGGGCTGCTTGCGTCCAAATTATTAGAAAATCTTGACAAAACAAACAATTCATTTAAACACAAACACTAATTCAAACACTGTTATGAATGGAAATATGTTGAATTTTGCACTTAAGTTTTTTTTGGTTCTGGGAAAACAAGTCAACACAACTACAAAAAAAAATAAAAAACATTCGTTACACATTTTGTTTCTTCCTTTCATAATATTTCGGCATTAATGATTCATCTTTGTGCTTCAATGTCACCACTACAGGTGGCTAAACTCACCCATGACATCTCCATTTTCACTGAAGGGATCTTGATGATGAAGACCACTTTAGTTGGAATTATCAAGGTGTTTCGTATTGCTTGTTATTGCATGGTGTAAAAGAATGACCTAATTTTAACTTGTGACCTTCTTAAGCAGACTTCCTTGATACGTTGAGTGAGACGTTTGTGACGTTTCAGGTGGATCCCAAGCAACTTTTGGAGGATGGCATCAGGAAGGAGCTGGTGAAAAAGGTCGCTTATGCGCTTCACAAGGGATTGATTTTCAACCCCAAGGCTAAGGTTAGGCATCAGATCTGTTCTATCGTATAAATAGGAATATGTTGACATTGATTGTGGATTCTCAATTATCTCAGCCAAGTGAGTTGATGCCCAAGTTAAAAGACATGGCAGCCACCATGGACGGGGTCTACAGGTCGTTTGAGTACATCCAGGACTATGTCAGTATATATGGCCTTAAAATTTGGCAAGAGGAAGTGTCCCGAATCATCAATTACAACGTAGAGCAAGAGTGCAACAGTTTCCTCAGGGCTAAGGTTGGATTCAGTAATGGCAGGTCAACACTATTTTTTTTCCAGCATATGTCAGTAGATTATTTATTTCCTTCCTTGATCTCGATCAGATCCAGGACTGGCAGAGTGTGTACCAGTCCACTCACATCCCCATCCCCAAGTTTCCATCTGTGGATGAGTCTGCCACCTTCATTGGACGTCTTTGCAGAGAGATTCTCCGGATCACTGATCCCAAGTATGGATGTATTGAGCATAAAAACTGGAGATAACTTTTTTTTTTTTTTTTTTTAAACAGTAAGTAAAATCTTGCAGTGAATGTTTAATCTACCTTGGATATGTTTTTCAGGGTAACGTGCTACATTGACCAATTGAACACCTGGTATGACCTGAAGAGCCACCAGGAAGTGACCAACAACAGACTGTTCTCAGAGATCCAGAACTCCTTGGGTACATTTGGTCTCAACGGCCTGGACCGCTTGCTTTGTTTTATGATTGTCAAGGAGCTGCAGGTAATGAGCTTCCAGACAACAGTTACCGTACAGTACAAATTGATGCATCAAATGTTCTTCCCAGCATACAGTATTTGGACCTTAAAATATACATCTATCTGTTTAGAATTTTCTGACAATTATTCAGAAAACTATTCTGAAGGATAAAGCTGCTCTAGAGGTCTTCAAAGCCATGCTGGGGGCTGTCACGCCAGTTCAGGGCATTGTGGGTAGGTAGATATTTAAGGAAAATTCTTGGATATTTCCTGTGATCCTTTGACTGAACATGTATTATATATTTTCTCTTTTGATAGGTAATGCCATTAAAGTATATGCCAGTGCTGTAGCCAAAACCCCCAAAATATGGGGGCCATATTTGGAGGCCATCATGAAGGTACTCCATGAAATAATGTTTGCAAATAATAAACATAGATATGATTTGTTTACAGTAAGGAGAACATGCCCAACCTAATATTGAATGTTTACTGTAGGTTGGTCAAATGCAAATTCTTCGTCAGCAAATTGCTAATGAGTTGAACTACTCCTGCAAGTTTGACTCCAAACACCTGGCGGCTGCCCTCGAGAACCTTAACAAGTCAGTCCAGTGCTCACTTTTCTCCAACACACTGCTGCATAACAAAATCCAAAAAGTATTACAGCTTGGGTTTCATGCACTGAAAAGACTCCAATCTTATGTAGTTAATTTATCTTATTTATAGTGAAAACATCTTACTGTACTTATTTTAAGACCGTTTTGCCTTTTTTTACCTAAATTTTCAGCAAGACCAAAAGTTGTTTTACGATACAAGACCTTATTTTAAGAATCATCCATCCATCCATTTTTCTGAACCGCTTATCCTCACATGGGTCGCGGGTGTGCTGGCGCTTATCTCACCTGACTCTGGGCGAGAGGCAGGGTACACCCTGAACTGGTCGCCAGCCAATCGCAGCGCACATGTAGATAAACAATCATTCGCACCTACAGACAATTTAGAGCGCGTGTCAAACTCAAGGCCAGATCCGGCCCGCCACATCATTTTATGTGGCCTGCGAAAGCAAATAATTTGCTTGAAATGCCATGATTCTTGCTAAAATCTGTACAAAAAATTTTAATTGTCATATGTAATAAATAATAAAGTTGTGATACTGCAACCATGTTTTTGTTACCAACACCCTTGTTACAGTATAGTAACTTGAATGATAGTTGAACAAAATATTACCTATGACTTTTTATTTCAAAACTAGTCATCCATCGATTTGTTGTCTATGTAATAATATAAGGAGGTGATTCAACATTTATATTTCACAATCATAACGGCCCTCTGAGAGAAAACGTCACTATGATGTGGCCCGTGGCAAAAATGAGTTTGACACCCCTGATTTAGAGTCTCCATTTAATCTACCATGCTTGTTTTTGGAATGTGGGAGGAAACCGGAGTGCCCGGAGAAAACCCACGCAACCACGGGGAGAACATGCAAACTCCACACAGGGAGGCAGGATTCCAACCCGCGATCTCACAACTGTGAGGCAGATTTTGAGAATCTGCTTTAAGAATCATATCAAGTCAATTCATACTAGTTTCCTTGGCAGATTATTCGCCTAAAACAAGACAGTTTGTCCCTAAAATAGTTGAAAAAATCTGCCAATGGGAACTAGTATGAAATTAATAAAGATTATTTAAATAAGATCTTGTCTTGAAACGAGTCTTTTGGTCGTGCTGAAAATTCAGGGGAGAAAAGTCAAAACCTTCTTAAAATAACCACAGGCAGAGGCTGTCACAAGAAATAAGATAAATTCACTAGTTAAGATTTGAGTTTTTGCAGTGTGAGGCATTTAGTATTTCTTCTGGTACTTGTGAATAAAATGCTTCTAACTTAAACTTACATTCTAGTTTTGTTCCTCAGTGTTCTTTTGTGTTTTTGATCCTTGCAAGGTCGCTGCTCGCAGACATTGAAGCCCACTACCAGGACCCTTCGCTGCCCTACCCAAAAGAGGACAACACTCTTCTGTATGAGATTGCAGCCTATTTGGAGGCTGCGGGTATTCACAACCCACTTAATAAGGTTCATGGCGATTAATATAAATGATTTTGCCTTATCATCATCTCACAATTGACCTCAAATCAACTTGCTGAATGTTCTTTTATGTTTATGGTTTTCACAGATCTACATCACCACAAAGCGCCTCCCTTTTTTCCCCATTATTAACTTCCTGTTTATTATTGCACATCTGCCTAAGCTTCAGTACAGCAGAAACCAAGGTAGGTTCCCACCTATTTCCCTCATTAAAAGTACCTGTCAGTCAGTTTATGAAATTATGAATGCTACATTTTACACATGCCATTTTTCTCACAATTCAATAGAGGGCAAAATGCAATTATTTTTTTTTCTTCCCTAATGTCAAGTACTTGAGAAAAATAAGAACATTTTACTTATGAGATTATGTATAACTTGTGCTTTTAAAAAAAATATTTTTAATAAAAGCTATTACTGTGAGTAACTACTTTTACTGTTTTAGAAAATGCTTACTGGTGTATGACCCTGCTAGGACATGTAACTGTAATATGTTGTACTTCTACCAGGAATGACGTGCAGGAAATCCACCGACCCTGTTGACTGGCCTCCCTTAGTGCTCGGGCTGCTTACACTTCTCAAGCAGTTTCACTCCAGATACACACAACAGTTCTTGGCTCTCATTGGTCAGTTCATCCGCTCTATCATGGAACAGTGTACAAGGTAACCAGGCAGACAAATGACACTTGCTTACCTTAATCCATATTGGTTTTTTTTGCATTTTATTGATGTAAATACAAATTTAAAATACATTCAGCTAATATCTTCATGAGCTCTCTCACCTTAGTCCTTATTTTCCCCAATTAAAGTCAAAAGATCGCTGACATGCCGTCTGATGTGGTGGGAGCGCTCATGTTCCTGGAAGACTATGTGAAATACACTAAATTGTCACGCAAGGTAGGTGAGCCTCAAATGCCTTGAAAATGGAACATATGCTGTCATTTTGCTGTAACTGCATCTATTTTTGTTCCTGTGTTCTAAAGGTGGCTGAAGCCCATGTCCCCAGTTTCATTTTTGATGAATTCAGAACTATACTCTGAAGATGCGGAAGAAGCACCCAGCCAGAAAATAACACTTTTGCCTTTTGTATGCATTTCATTATTTAGATCATTTATGCCTTTATGCACATATTTTGTACATAGAGGAAATTACCTTAGAGTTCCTAACAATATCTTACCATTTTGTAATACTACACGTTATAATAAACATGAATGTCCATTTGTTGTTTGAAGAGGAAATCTTATGTAAAACAGAATTTTTAAGTGCTCGTATACAAATTGTTGGGTCTCCAGAGTGCCTGCCAATCCATCGAGTGTAAATTCAAACAAGCAGGTAAATATTTTTGGTATCTGCCTATTTCTAAATATGTATCTGTGAGCGAATTGGTCTGCACAATAACCGCCCCCACACAGATTTTCTAATGACTTGGAAGCTAAGCTTGGTATAGATTGAGAAACACTTTTAACTGTGCCAAACAGTAAGAATTTGAATGCACAGACTAACGTTTGCTTCTGATGAGTGGCACATACTGGATTGTTCAGTGACGTTCTCTACATGGTGGGGTTAGTGCCTATGTTTGTCAATGTACTGTATGCACACATGGTTCCACCTATGTGTTTTGAAATTTTAGATTCGGGTCTCTCAGGGGAGACACCCCTCAGTTCATCCCTGGGCGTCATGGTAATGAAACAGGTACTCTCCATTGACCTTGCAGTATGTGGGGTAGAATCAGGTCTCACTAATTTCCATCAGACAGCCAGCCCTTGTAAACAGGGTAATTTCAGCAACACCCAAATAGGATATGTGTAAAGTCTACTGTCTTTGTCTATACTGAATTATATATTTTGGGTGACAATAGCTCATCTGTAAGGACTTTGGAACTGGAGAGTCACGGTTTGAGTCCTGCTGCAGGGAAAAATGTTAAAGGGCAACAGGTTGGAGAGATGCTGCTTTCTGACTCTCGTTGAGATGCCCTTGAGCAAGGCACACCCCTCCCAGCTCAAGACAGGTTCACTGTTCGCTCGCACCTTGCATCCCTGCATGTGTGTGATCTGGCTCTCTGTGTGGTGTGCAACACAAAATATATATTTTCCCGATGAGGGATTATGAGTACTGTATTTTTCGGACTATAAAACACACCGGATTATAAGGCGCATTAAGCGAAACAAAACAGATAAGTCACTTATACAAACACCATAATATTATGTTGAAGCACAGCATGTATTACTCCTCACTACGGTAGCCGTAATGCTCCGACAATCCGGCTTCGTAGCTTATCAAAGTCATACTAAGACATTTTGACAGGTTTTTGAGCACCGTGTACCACATAAAATCGGTTCGAGATCAGTAAGCACAACCAGAATTCATACATAAAGTGCACTGGATTATAAGGTGCACTGTCGATTTTTGAGAAGATTTAAGGATTTTAAGTGTGACTTATAGTCCGGAAAATATGGTACTGAGTGGAGATGTTGAAAGATGAGACAGGAGTCGATGAGTTGAGTCAACAGTTTACTTTCCACTTCGCAAAAAATAACAGTTAATAACAGCTTGATCGGTGTATATGTTTTTGCTATGTACCCCAACAACTAGAATAACTCCTCCTCTACACTCAACCTGAAAAGAACCTCAAGGGAAGGTCCCTTGGTGAAACTTGTGTGGTGGTTTAGGAATAAACTTCCCATTAAATGGCTTATTTAGTGTCAAAATAGGAGACTGCACCAATTGAGTAAAGTTCATGCATGAAGTTACTGAGTTGTTCTTCAGTTAGGGCATCTGTACTTCTTAAAAGTGGAGCTCATTGCTCTGTATGTCACTGGTGTACCAGGGAGGTCACAGTCTAATTTCCTCTTCTTTGCTTTGGCAGGGAGTCAGTGTGACTTCTCATCTGGGACAGTGAGCGACTCTCGCACAGTTGCCTCAGTTCAGAAAAGTAAAGCCCCAATATAGGTACAGACTTCTGACAAGCCTGTCATGCAGTTGCAGTTAGCAGAGAGGACTTTCGCATCAGGCTGAATGATGAGCCAGGGTGAAAAAGAGGCATAATTTAATTGCTCTGAATGTAGAACCCGCAATGATAAAAAAGAAAGTTGTGAAAATTATGCAGTTGGTTAAATTAATTTGCAGCGGAATACAAACCTGCATGGACAAATGTACATAAATCATTTTGAGACTTAAATGTGTTTACGTAAGTGAAGAACTAAATGTGGATTTTTATTTAATTCAATTGCAAACAGGTCTTTCAATATTAAGAATTAGGTTGTTCAAACTTTGATCTGTTTCGAATACTTGCAATAACCTAATCCAGGTTGTCTGCATATTTCAAATGGGGCATATTAAACATACAACGAACCACTTTATCACTATCATATTTTGACCCATCGCCTGTGACATTATCATTTCAAGAGTGAAAGAAACCAGTGCCCAGATTGACCTAAACTTTACAAACAGACAGTAAAAAAATATAGTTTTATTCATCACTTATTTAATGTAGGTTCACATAGAATTACTACTGAAACTATCATAAACTGACCTTGGCACTATGGAGATAAAATCCATTCTTTGACATACAGTCACGTCACGGACACGTCCACAGATGAATTGCTTATAAACCTCCGAATGCCCATTATTCGATGTCAGTGGACCGTTTCACTCTGTCTGTTCCGGGTCATGTACTAGTCTTTCAATTTAAAGTCTAAATGAAAAAACAAATATTGGTCCTTGGAGTATTTTGACGAAAGAATCTCATATAAAATGTTATTAAAACACCTTTAGACGTTTTTAAATTGTGGCCAAAAAAATAAAATAAATGCCTAATGTCTGTGTCTCCTTTAGATTCTGTTGGTTGAATTTGGATAATTGCGCCTTTACTTTGAAAACAGTAAACGGGACCCAGAAGTAATAACCTCCTGACGCCGGCGCTTTCTCGTCGCTTTTCCGCGGGGATTTGTTATCGTAAACTTTGACGCTGATAAAAAGTTCCACTTGTTCGTACGTTAGAGCGTTAAACCAAGCTTCCGTTACAGCTTAACGCGTGTTAATGTGTCGTTAACGAACTATTTGAAAGTTGCTATCGTGAAGTGTTTGAAGTGCATGTCGCAGCGTCGCGAGTATGTATCAAAATTTGAGCCTCGTGAACAGCACTCTGTCCAGCCTCAAGTCGTGTCAGGCCGACCTCCTCACGGGAATGGACGTCGTCACCTCCGTGGCCATGGACCTGACGGAGGACCTCGGTAACAACTGAACTGCTTCTGTGTTTAGTCGTCTCCGCTTGCAAGACACATTGACAATACCTTATAAATGTCATTCATCGTTTGATTCACTTGCTTCCAACAGTAATACACAGAAAAACGACTCCAACATTAACAGCGTTCAGAGGGGATTGATGATAAACCCCACCTCAAACTATATTTATTAGGCTTGTCTACAAAGTCACCAGCAGCTTTATAGAAATTGGACGTTTGTTGAATTAACGGTATGCTAAATTTTCTGCATACACTTACACCCCTAACAATTAAACATTTATGTGGTTTCACTATAAGAGAGGAAACCGGAACTACGTTGTGAATTGTGACAAAAACAAGTTTGACACCCATGCTTTCAATGATGAGGTGACTATGTCCACCTCTGTCTTTTGTGCAGATGGAGAGGGGAACTCTGGCATCAGTGAAATGGAGGCCCTCATGTTGGAATGTGCCAAGCTCGACCGAGAAATTGACTGCTTTGTTGACACTGTGCAACAAGCCACAGTGGAGGTGTTCATGCTCATATCAGACAAACGGTTCAATTAAACAAATGCTCGACAAAGTTTGGAAAATCAACCGTCACCTGATTAAAACCGTGACATGGACTCTGTTGGTGAAACTGAACTAAAAAGTGTTCTTTCCCTAGGTGACTGAACAGCAACAAGAGGCCTTGTTTACCATCAGTTCCAGAGTGAAGAAGAGGTTCACTGAAAAAATTGCTCAACTATCTGACACAGATCTTCAGACTCACCAGAAAATTGTTGCTTTTAAGGAAAGCATCAAGAGTTCTCGCAACCGACATACAAAAATACTTGGTAAAACTATTTATGTTTGTGGTTGGCTGATGCTTGAGGCTAATTTGAAAAAGATAACACCCTCTTTTTTATTTAGGTATAAATATTTGCCTCTCTCCCTGTGGCTGTCCATGATGAAATCACCAAAGCCTTCTTTTGACAGTTCCTGTTTAAAAATATTGGTGGCATTTAATGATGAATGAGACATTGTTACCTTAGCTGGACATGTTGCTTTCTTTTGGGAATATGTTTTCCACGTTGCCTTTCTCCTGTTATCGTTTTAAAAAGTAGAAGAGAGAGTGCATTGTTGTGGATGTTATGTTTTCAGCCAGCCAAGAGTCGGAGAACATGGAGGAGCTTGACGATGAACTTGCTGTGACGCAGACCCAAGTCATCTTCACCTGCCCTCTCACCCAGGTACCCTCCTTATTGCTCTACCTTATTAGAAGACAACCATCTTCATCAGTTGATATGGTTGTCAATGCTAATAATATCATCAGCACCTCATGAAAGTTTCACAGTATCACACAGTCCATACCGCAACCACAAAAACAACTCTGAAGCACACAAATACTGTACTCTGAGCAGTTCTCAGCAAGATGCAGCGCAGTTACAGACCAAAAATCACAACCGCAATAAACATTGTTTAATGGATAACTCAAAACTGAGCATTATATTTGTAAAGATTTTTTGTTTAACGTGTTACCTATGCATCTCTATTCCAGGCGGACATGGTCAACCCGATGAAGAATAAGAAGTGTAACCACCATTATGACGAAAACCCTATCAAAATCCTCATTGAAACGAGACGCAGTCAGAAGAAGAAGTGCTGGTAAGATGATCTGTTTCTTTTAATGTCACAATGGATAGTTAAGATATGATAACCTTTATTAGTCCCACAAAGTATTGTAGTGTCATGATCATTTCATGTACCTCCTAGTGAACAGTTATTGGATATGTTCTTATGGAGATGAGATAGATCCTGCATTTGCTGCTGTACTGCTAATACTTTTTGTCTGTGCCCACTAGCTGCCCTGTGGTGGGTTGTGGAAACAAAGATGTCCAAGAGTCAGACCTGGTTCCTGACCACACTCTGAAAAGACAGATCATGGACCAAAAGAGACAGAGCAATGGCACATAAAACTCCACACTTTCATTGGAAATCTTATCACAAAGCTATGTTATGTTTTTATTATTCTTTTGCAAATTATTCATAGATTTTTTTAGAATTCTTCATTTCCACCAGAAATGCACCCGTTAAGCAATATTTGCTTGTGTTGATCATTTTTTTTGTCCACATATTTGTGGCTTTGTATTTCCGCAGGACACTTTGATGTTTTTCAGTATTGTTGAATTTTAATAAAAGTTGATACTATTTGTATATAAAATATACTGTGCATTCAAAATAGATATTTTGGTCTCAGTGATGGCCAAACCAGCCACTAGAGGGAGACATTTGGGCGATGACACAGATCCATGACTCCCAAGGACAGAATGGCACATTTCTTATGGTAAACCCCACTCTGGTTCTGACCTCCAATGGTTAACTTTAAAACTTGTGAGCGCTGCTGTCTGCTGGGTTTTGTAGGTTAGTGATTACTGAAGACAGAAACAAGGCTAATAGGACACACAGAACATCATTAATAACAGGAGAGTGATGCTTCATTGGGCTCACTCAGGCAGTGACCCAAATTGTTCAGGAACTTATTAACTGATGTCTTATTTGAGTGTATGCCTGGTAAAGGAAAGTAATTATTGGCATTGTTTTTACCCACTTTATAATGCATTTAAAGTCTCGAGAACCCAGAATATGATTGTATGCAAAGAAATTGCAATGTGTAGTGTATTTGGTCAGGGCATTTTGAGCCTCTTAAGGGTCCAAATAGTAACTAACAAATGCTGTGTTGGGATACAACAAGTTAAGCTAATCTTTTAATAACCTTGCATTAGACATTTCTAAGGGTCTTTAGTTGGTTCCACCCAAAGAGTGCTTTATACAGCAGTTTATTAAGTATTTCACCCATGATACGAGTGGTGTTGAGTCATTTCTGCTGTGAATGATCATTGCTGCACTTCAACCTTGTCTGCACGACATGTCACAGGAAGTTTTGCAACAACTGTGGCATTAGGGTTACACACAGATACACGTTTGCACTTGGTTGCAGAGTTGTAACTAGAGTACATGGATAATCTAATTCTTCTTTTTAACTGAAACATTCTGTTTGGTTTGTGGGAGGCCATGGGCTCCAGCATGACTGTGTCCCAGTGTAAAGGTCAAATGCAAGTTTCTTAGATAAGACTGAACACAAACTTGGCACTATTTGGCTCACTTTGAACACAGCAAGTTCACTATTTTTTCTTTTCTTTTTTTAATTTCAAAAATCCGATTTTAATGTCTGATATCGTTAGAGAGGAGCACACTATGTTCTGTCTGTTAAAATATTGAAGATAAATTGCCTAGTAAGTACTCAAGCTTGGACATTTTTTAATAGTACTGTGAAGTGTAGCAAGTAAGAACAGATATTGTGTTCCAGTTCTGCTTTACAAGATGTGCATGTTCATAAAACATCAAATGTCTTCAAATTCAATGTCGGTGTTGATTGATAATCGAGCGATGGTGTATTAACAAAACAATATAAAAATCTAAATATATACTACTATATTTTACACTACACATACGTTTATATATATATATATATATAATATACCTTACCCTTACCTAATATGTTCTGTGTGACCCCCCCCCCCCCCCCCCCCCCTAATATTGGCGCCATAATTTCACCTAATTGCACCCTCAGGCAAGAGCACACACATACAGCAAGAGGTGCTCAAGCACCTGCTCTTTTGCCCTGGATGAAAAAAGTGCTCTTTTTATCTGCAGCCCATTTTTCTTCATTCAGTATATATATATATATATACATATTGAGCCACATCTATGATTTGTTTTAAGGGGGGATAACAGACAGTTTTAAAGTATATGACAGAAAGTGGTTTTTTTTCCCCCTCACTTCAAACTTCACCTTTAAGTACATTCAGAGTCAGTACTTTTTCAGTACAGGAGTTAAATCAGTAGGCTACGTCTAATTCAACTAGTCTTTTATTTACTTTATTCATTTATTTTTACACAGGTACCCAGTACTTTTGCTATCTCTGCTCTTAAACAAAGAGAGCCCACTGCAGACAGAGTTGATGCTCATGAGGCATTAAAAAAAAAAAAAAAAGAAAAAAGGTGCACTGTGCCTTTAAATCATGACACCTCCCAACAGTGGCTCACCGCAGGCTGCCTGAGTTTGGTCTTAAAACCAATACTGAGTGTCCCACGACACACTGGCGTGGAGTGCGCTGCACTGCTAACACAAAGGCAGGAAGAGGAGTTCAAAGGAACACATTCGAACACTCTCTGCTGTACAGGTGAGTCCATTCAGGAAAATGTGACCGGGTGACGTCAGACTGTGACAACTTGAGCGAGAGTGACGTGACGGCAAAGAAGTGTTTCAGTGTGGGCCAGACTGAGCCAACAGGTGGGTCAGGTCCCACCTGTTGGGAGCCCTGTTTTTATCTCCAGTGGGGGTGGGGGATTCGGGAAGTGGACGAGAGAGAGAGAGACTAGCCGGGCTTAAATGTGTTTCTGTCCACGCGGGCAGGTGCTGCTCCAGTGGAGGATTTCCAAACCGGGACATGGATTATTGGCGACACTTTGGATCGCGTTGAAGAACAGGTGGATTCCGTTTGCGCGCTCCACTCCTTTCACCTTTATGGGGAACCAGGTGGAGAAACTAACTCATCTGAATTACGTGGAAGTGCCCACGTCGGACCCGAATGGCCTGGAGCCGGACGTGGACGACGGACCGCGCATCGGCGTCTCTTACATTTTCTCGAACGACGGTGGCGGCGACGACGACGACGAGGAAGACAATTCGGAGCCCTTCCCACCGGAGAACCCCCTCGCGAAGCACGAAGAGAAGCCGTTCGCACCCGAAGACGAGCTGGAGTGTTCGGTTTACTTCCGAGAGGAGTGCATGTTCGAGCGGGGCCCCGGAACCGCCACGCACTCGGCCGAGAGTCTGCTCAACAAGTGCAGACCCGGAGACGTGCTGGAGTTCGTGGCCACGGGACAGTACCCGCACTGGGCCGTGTACGTGGGCGACTTCCAGGTGGTCCACTTGCATCGGGCGGAGATCAAGAACGGCTTCCTCACCGACGTGAGTCAGGGCAAGAGGGGCCGCATCGTGAACGCTCTCTACCGCTACAGGGCGCTCCAGCCGCAGATGATCGTCCGTAATGCCGTGGATCACGTGGGCTCCAGGGACCGAGAACTCTACTGGAGGAACTCCGAGTGCTTTGCGGCCTGGTGCCGCTTTGGTCGGCGAGAGTTTAAAATCGGAGGAGAGATCAGGATCGGAAAACAGCCTTACCGCTTAAATATGCACTTTTCCGATAAGAAGAGCCACGTCCTGGAGTTCCAGAGCCTGGAGGACGTGATCATGGAGAGGAGGAGGAATGACCAGATCGGGAAGGATGCTGTAATGCAAGAACTGGCCAATCACCTGAACGCAGCGCAGGATTTTCAAGAGGACTCTTTAGGAAACTGACGCTGGGTTTAATTGCCTTTGGGCTGTGAGGGACTGAATACTCTCAATTAGCGCAGTTCTATTGGTTTAAACATAACTGTGCTAACAGGTGGAGTGACACTTGTTTACATTCAAATCCTCACACATAAAGACACAAAATGGGCATCTATCTATTATGTGACTTTTGTGGGATGCAGTTGCACCTGTGAAAAAGCCAGCATTTAATAGCACACAGTCCTATTTTTCTCTGTTTGTAGCCAATCATGTATCACTTTAAAAAAAAAAAAAAATAGTCGACTTCATATTTTTTCAACCTGTGCCATAAAATTTCTTTGATAGATTGTTTTGCAATTTAAAAATGAAAAGATTACAGAAGATGAAAATTCCAAACACGAGCAGAGGGGGGAAAAAAGAAACATGCAAGGTCCAGTGTTGATCAATATGATAAAGAAAATAAAACTTGAGACAGAGTGGTCAGTTTTGTTGACTAAATAAGGACACCATTTTGCCACTGTTTTCAACAAATCATTTGGGAGGCATATTTGCGCACTCAAAAAAAGAGTGTTGAACAGGTTAATACAAAAATTATGTAAATATATTTTATAGAGCAGAATATGCTCATTCTTGTATGTGCAACTTTGTGGTTTGAGCGTGCAAAGTTGTGACTGCACTTATTTTTTTCTTCCTGTCATAGTCAAAATGCTTCTATCCAATCATTGCACAGCTTTAACTACTTTTTGGATACTTTGTCAACACTGTTTGAAGTCATTATTCAGCACTTTTATTGATACGTTTATTTTTTTTAAAATAAAAAAATTTTGTATGAAGGAATCTGTAAATAAATATTTGACCAATGCAAGTTCTTCTGCTTTTGAATACATGAAGAAATTCTAATTTGATGAGGTTATTTGGCATCTTCAATAGCAGCATCTATTATGCTTGCAAGGCATTTTTCTTAACATTGTGTACACTGGGCCAGCTGAAAATAAGTAATTTCTTTGTGAATTGCCACAGGCATGGTTATTTGGCTTTCTTTCCTTCCCTTGGAACCGCGGAGTTCATTACAATTCAGTCACACGTGCAGGTTTTATTAGACAACATTCATAAATAGGCAAAAACCCTTCAGTGAGTCATCACATCTTTATTTACAACTACATAATTAAAATAGAAATCATATGTGGCTAGAATTGCAGTGTGTGTGTTTTGGATTATAGGAACAGAGCCCTCCGAAGGAGAGCTACCTGTTCTGTGTGAAAATGTTCTGGCCTTGAAGAGGAAGAACCTCCCTCCTCTCTCTTATGAGAATGTTTTCATGCTTGTTGTGTTTCTTTGCATTTTTGAGCAGGTCATGTCCCAAAAGAGCTAAAGTAGGATCATGGTGTGGGCTGGTAACCAGCAAACGAGCTGCTGGACACATTAGCATTTCTTCAATTCTTCATGGTCTGTCACTGTGACAAAATAGGAGTTGTGTGTATGAGATTCATTTTTATGATAGTCATATTTTTGTAACGGTTAACGAGTGAGGACAGAATGGGGTGAAGCACACAATGTTAAAACAGATGTGTGCAATGGAACTATTAAGAATATGTGACCTTTTTTACATCATGCTTAAACGTTATCACATTATGTTGCCCAAATGAAGATACAGGAAAACCTTGAGAGTGCCTGAAATTGTGTATTTCAGAAATAGACCAACATTTTAAGGAAAAATATATCTCTGAAGTTTTACACAACTTTAGAATTTGTGAGATGTACCTCTCAAAAGAGGAAGTTTTTTGGGGGGGGGAGGGTTTATTGGAGACACTTGCAAAGAACAACATAGGGTTAGAAGAAAACCGTGAGAAGGAAAGAGAGGAAATGTTTTGTTGTACTATTTGTAAATAATAGCGGTGGTTAACTGATCCTCATTTGTGTAATGACACGACTCAACTTTGCTTTACCATTTTTGTCATCAGTCATTAAAATTGACTTTACTCTAGGATTTATGTTAACAGTGGTTACCTTTTGAAATGGCTGTATACAATAGTAAAACAGTCCTCAAAATATTGCCTTTACAGTACGGTAATTAATGGTTGTATGATGGTGGTAGTGCAAAATCCCTAGAATGTAATTTTTTTTTCCATGGAATAAATTGTCTCCAAATCAAATCAGAGGTTTATCAATGTCCCTCAATTGATTGTCTGACTTTCAGTGTACTTTAATACTAATTATTATTACGATTATTATTTTGTAATTGTGGTGTTTGAGTGTTTTGGAAAAAAATTAGTCATTGCACGCTGGAGAAATACGACATCCTCAAAAGAACAATACAATGACTAGCGAGAGAGATGTGAGCACCCCCACCTCTTCCTACAATTGTTCCATAGAGAACGCTTTTAGTTTGACATGTTGGCTCATTCTAGTCAGACTGTTGACCAGTGAGTTTCGCTTGGTTCCTGTGGAGGACTGGAGCAAAGCCCACCTCCTCCAGGCAAAACTGTCAATTTTGGAGTCTGCTCAAATCAAACCCACCCAAGTGTTTACTAATTGTCTTTATCTACAAAAACTTCTTGTCACACACAAACATGTCAGACTACACAGGGATGCGCGTCCAGGTCCTCAACCGACTGGTAGGATAGCAGGAAGTTTGAAAGTATATTTTCATCTTCCCAAGCAGCTGCAGGACATATTCATGAAACGATTTGGAGGATTTGATAATTTCATGTTAATCGCTTGGCGATGGCTTTTCAACCATGAGACAATCGGACACATACAATACAGTACATGTAGTACTATAAATCAGAATCATTTTTATTTGCCAAGTATGTCAAAAACACACAAGGAATTTGTCTCAGGTAGTTGGAGCCGCTCTAGTATGACAACAGACAGCCATTTTACAGAAAATACTTTTGAGACATAAAAACCACAGTACGGAGAGTCACTGAGCCTTTCATTGCTCAGTGACTTACCACATTACCACATTACTTACCATTAATGGCAGTGTGCAAGTCCACATTACTTACCAGTAATGTGGTAATGCCAATAATTTTTTTTTCTTTTTGGACAATTATGCAAATGATGCAGATTCCTCTAGCAATTTAGAGCAGTTTGAAAGGACCATCCATCCATCCATTTTCTGAGCCGCTTATCCTCACAAGGGTCGCAGGAGTGCTGGAGCCTATCCCAGCTATCATCGGGCAGGAGGTGGGGTACAGCCTGAACCGGTTCCCAGCCAATCGCAGGGCACACATAAACAAACAACCATTCGCACTCACAGTCACACCTAGGGGCAACTTAGAGACGTCAATTAACCTACCATGCATTTTTTTGGGATGGGGAAGGAAACCGGAGTTCCCGGAGAAAACCCACGCAGGCACGGGGAGAACATGCAAACTCCACACAGGCGGGGCCGGGGATTGAAACCTAGTCCTCAGAACTGTGAGGCAGACGCTCTAACCAGTCGTCCACCGTGCTGCCTTGAAATGACTAATAGAGCAATAGTATGGTACAGTGACGATTGCGCACAGAAACGTCAAGAAATGTAAGCAGTTTAAAGTAACTAGTATAGATAATCTGGAAAAGTGAAAATTGTGCAAATGGTGCAGATACTTCTCAAGTGCATGAGTGGCCAGTATTGGTCAACAACAGATATGCAAATAATTCAGAGTGGCGAGACTACAACAGCGAGTGCACGGATAACGCATAATTGGCCCGACAAGATGTTACAACAATCTCAAGACAAAATTGGCAGCATGTTACAATGGAATTGTAAGTAAATTTTTTAAGAAGTTAATGGCAAGAGGGAAGAAGCTGTTGGTATGTCTGCTAGTTTTAGTTTGCATTGTTCCATAGCGCCTTGCCCTGCGATTGGCTGGCGACCAGTTCAGGGTGTACCCCGCCTATCGCCCGAGGATAGCTGAGACAGGCTCCAGCATGCCCACGACGCTAGTGAGGATAAACCATATAGAAAATGGATAGATGGAGGGATGTTCGATAGCGCTTACCTGAGGGAAGGAGCTGGAAGAGCTGGTGACCAGAATGTGACGGGTCCATGAGGATTTTGCATGCTCTTGTCTTAGTTCTGGCAGTGTGCAAGTCCTCAAGGGTCGGTAGGGGGGTACTGACAATTTTTTCACCAGTCCTGATCATCCGTTGCAGTCGGAGTTTGCCCTTTTTTGTGGTAGCATCAAACCAGGCTGTGATGGATGAACACAGGACTGATTCGATGACTGCTGTGTAGAACTGCCTCAACAGCTCCTGTGGCAGGTGCTTCCTCAGAAGCCGCAGGAAGTACATCCTCTGCTGGGCCTTTTTGAGAATGGAGTTGATGTTGGTCTCCCACTTCAGGTCCTGAGAGACTATAATTTCCATGAACTTGAAGGTCTCAACGGTTGACACAGGGCAGTTGGACAGTATGAGGGGCAGCTGTGGCAAAGGATGCCTCCTGAAGTCCACGATCATCGCCACAGTCTTGAGTGTGTTCAGCTCCAGTTTGTGTCGGCCGCACCACAGCTCCAGTGGCTTCACCTCCTGTTGATATGCAGACTCGCCACCATCTTTGATGAGGCAGATGACTGTGGCCTGCAAACTTCAGGAGCAGGTGCATTGAGGTGCATTCGTTCATGTAAAGAGAGAAGAACAGCGGAGAGAGGACACATCCTTGGGGCGGCCCAGTGCTGGTGGTGTGTGTGGATGAGGCGGTGACAGGATGTTACTTCGCACAGTTCCAGAGATCTATTGAAGATCTGTGTGACTGGAGCGAGCTGGTCCGTGCAGACTTTGAGGCGGGATGGGGTCACAAGGTCTGGGCCTGCCGCTTTGATCTTTTGTTGTTTGAAGATACGTCTCACATCCTGTTTGTGGATGGTCAACACAAGAGGGGGAGTCAATGGTGTGATGGTGGTGCGGCTAACAATTCAGATAAGTTCTTTCTAGTTAGATGTGTTTCAATTAGGACTTACTGTAAATGTCCCATCTTGCATGGATGAGGGAGGTCACCTGGGATTCTAAACTGAAGACTAAATCTTCTTCCACAAACACAGAGAAAAGAAGGGATTTGGAGGTCATTTTGTGTGCATGGTTTGAATGAATAATAAATATATCCCAAATACCTATAGAGTGGAACTAAGGTCGACCGCCATTCATTCTCATAGGAAATAGTGAAAAGCAAAGCAAATTTATTTATAGAGCACATTTCATACACAAGGTAACTTAATGTGCTTTACATGATTAAAAGCATTTAAAAACAATGAAAAAAAAACAGCTTATAAACATTTAAAACAAAGAGAAAAAACAATTAAAACAGCATACAGTGCAAGAAATATCATTTAAAAGTGGGAATACTCTAAAAAGCATGGGAAAAAAAGAAGATTTTTTAACCTGGACTTAAAAACATGCACACTTGGGGCTGACGTCACTTCTGTTGACAACTTATTCCATTTGTGTGCAGCAAAATAGCTAAATGCTGCTTCATCATGTTTGCTTTGGACTCAGTCCTCCACTATTTGACCTGAGTCTGTCGATCTCAGAGCTCTGGTGGGTTTATATTCCATTGGCATTTCTTTCATGTATTCAGGACCTAAACCGTTTCGTGATTTATAGACCAATGTCAGAACTTTAAAATTGTGATTGTGGTTGAGAGCTTGTCAACCACAGCAAATAGAGTGGGAGTATTGTTGAAGTTATTACTGATGATTTCAGAAAAGTGTTGCTGTCTAGCCCTGACTAACTCTTGGTTAAAATTACAAAGACTTTGTCTGTCGAGGTTATAGTCAATTTGGAGTTGAATTTTTCTCCACTTACATTCTGCTTTCCTACACTTTGCTTTAGAGGTCTTTACCATCATTGTGCTCCTCCACGGTGTTCAAGGTCGCCTCAAGATTGTCTTAGTTTTAATAGGAGATCTTACAGGTGAAATTATCCAAAAGTTCATCTACTGTCACAGGATTCACAATTTGTGGCACAGCAATGGTCTTCATAAACTTAGTGGTGGTACTCTCATTCATGTACCTTTTCGTAATAGACATAGAGGTTGTCTGAACTTTTGGAAGAATCTGTAATTCAAAGTATACACAAAAATGGTCAGAAATAGCCATATCCTTAATGTCAATTGATAGACTTTCAACATCCTTAGAGATGACCACGTCTAAGATGTGACCTTGAGTGTGGGTTGGACTCTTAATATGTTGAGCGAGGTCAAAGGTGTCTACTATCGCAGAGAGTTCTTTAGATTTTTTTTTTCCATGTTATTGTCAACATGAACGTTAAAGTCTCCCGTTATGACAAAAATAGTTGTAGTCGGTACAAATAACTGACAGCAGTTCTGAAAAGTCCTCCATAAATTTTCTATTGTATCTTGGAAGCCTATAAATTATTAAAACATTAACCTCTGGGTTACCTTTAACTAAAAAAACAAAGATATTCAAAAGAGCTAAAATCAAATATAATTTCTTTACACTGAAATAATGACTTAAAAATAACAGCAATACCACCGCCTTTATTCCCCTATACGACACTTGTTCATAAAATAAAAATTTGCTGGTGTTGCCTCATTTAAAATGGTATTACAGATACTTTCTGTTAAACATGTTTCATTTTGTAACAAAAAGTCCAGATCATAGGTTATAATGATGTCATTAATCAACATTGATTTATTACCCAGTGACTTGATATTGAAAAGAGCTAGTCTCGCAGAGATAACTGCAGACAATGGTTTGATAGATTCACATTTTATCCTCACTAAGTTTGTAGTTCTACTTTTTTTGTGCCATATTTGTTTGACCAACTTTCTGTCCCTTGTAATTACAGGGATCAAAAATGCCTGATCTCCATCGGGCTCTGACTTATTCCGGAAAAGACCCCGCAGATATCAGTCAGATTCGCAGATAAAGTTCTTCATCGGTGGAGGAGGGGCCCTTCGCATCTTAGTGGACGGTGGTTTCAGGCGAGTGAGGATGGGAGGAAGATCTTGGCGTGGTGCGCGTTGGATTCCAATATTGACAATAGTCTTCATCCTGTCCGTCACACCTAGCAGAGAATTTAGGATAGTAGAGAGTGAGTTTTGCGTTGGGCTTTGCTCCAATGGGGCAGGGAGGGGAGTGGGAGATTCAACATGCTGACTCATCTCATTTGTCATGCGCTCTTCCGATTGTTTGGATGACGTTGATGAAGCCGTCTGCGCCTCGTGTCATCTTATCTACTGTTCCTCCAATTGTTTGGGAACAACTGCATCTTTTTGTCCTTCAGCCGTGTCACCAAGGCCTGTGTTTTCTTTTCGGGCCGCTGAATGACATACACAGTAAAAAATGTTGGCAGCCAATAACTTAACCCCTTGTCTATTTAGACAGAAACCGTCTGCCTTATAAAGATGCGCTCCCAAAAAAGGCAGAAATTGTCACTGAAACTCACATCCATTGCAGTACACACCACTTTGAGCCACTTATTTAATTGACTGAGCCTAGAGAAACGTTCATTTCCAAATCGCACAAGTGGGAGAGGTCCACTAATAAAAACCTCAGCATCCAAACATTGGACTTTTGTTAGGAGATCAATAAAATCTTGCTTCAGTACCTCTGATTGGTGCTTGAGAACATCCAGGAGCCTTGTGTGTATAATGACATATTTCACAGTTGGGTGCTGATCTCCAGGATGTTTTTTTTTTTTTTTTTTTTTTTAGAGATATCAGACATCATGTAATTGGTAAAACACAGTACTGGGGTGTTCTTCTCACTGCAAATATGTTTCACATCCTTGACAGCTCCATCACCAACTATTAACGTTTGGGGTGCCATTTTTTTCTTGTATGATTTAGTTTGACACCTTTCAGTGGTGGTGGGGGATGAGCATTCTTGCCCAGGATCGTGTAAAAGTGGCTCAAATCCATTTGTAAATCTGATGTCAATGTTTTGCATTGACATGCGTCCTTTTTTCTTGCCCTTCGCTGTAGTGACCGCTCACTCTGGGTTGAAGCAGCCCGCCACGCAGGCCAGCCGGATTCCTCTGTAATTTGCTGGTGTTGTGTCCTCATTTTAGATGTTGTCCCATATCTTTGGGCTTTGCTCCCAGGAAATTCCAGGGACAACTGCAGGATGGTCCATTACTGTCGCCACAGTCCACATCCGTCCTCTTTGTTGAGCTAAGTGGCTGTCTGTTAGCACACTTCTGCCCACCATTTTGAGACATCGGTATAGTGGTTTCATTCCCCGACAGTCCATGTACATCCACATACAGTTTAAGACGGTGGATTTTCGTTTCCAGGATTGAGATCCTCTGCAGCAGTCCGTGATAGTCCTCAGTGGAAAAGCGAGGCATCTTGATTGCTGGTCTTGTTGCTAATTGCAGCCTTGTGCCAATTAGCAGGCCACGCTCACGTCATGGTGAAAGGGTATCAGAAAATATTGGCAAAACTGGCAAAAAATATAGGAACAACTGACTGTATCTACAAAAAACAGTACAGTCCCACAGGTTTAAAAATATCCAGGAGTCGCTGCTTCAATTTCTTTCAGAAGAAAAACAAGCTTATCAGCAAGAAAAAATGTAAACAGAAGCGAAGCAAGCAGAGCGAGCAAAAAAGTGCCTGCACTGTACAAGAGCGAGAGAGAGACAATACAAATAATCTGTTCCAAGGTCAAGCTGTCGCCATTAGAACCTTGATTAACCGTACAGGCAATGTTTTAAGGCTGCAGTGCGCAGCTTCTGTCGCCATCTAGGCTGGAAGTCTGCATTACAACAACTGCACGGTCACTTTGATATGATTTTGGCTATGCCTTGCCCTCACCTCCTCGCCGTGTGATTCTAGAACGTGTTTATTCTGTTTTGTATATTTTTGTGTGTGTCATTGAGCTACGGTGCTGCAATAAAAAGATCACCACCCTGTTAGGGTTAATAATTCACGTTTGAGTTTGACTTGCACTGGTATATCTTTGTTTGTTTGTTTAGACCATCGCTGCAGTGAGATTCTTTCTCATTCTGACATGGGATGACCATTTGTTTTTGCAGCTGCCCATAGGCACAAAGTCCATGTCCCAGTTCCAAGGCTCCTGTCCCTTCTACCACACAAGATTCCCTCACCTTGTTTTTTGTTATTTTCTTAATACACTTTTTGTGCTTCACATTTCACATTTTTAACTGCACAATTGGTTTCATTTTGTATGTTGCCATGGCAGGATAATGCTGTTTTTCCTTTTCTTTGTGTTTTCTTTTACTTCTTTCCTCAATGAATGCCGTCTCTGAGTGAAGGCCTTTGACATTTCTTTGTTGCTATTGGACTGAGGAAATCATGAAAATACACGTTGAGCGTTCCCCAAATGAAATTGCATTGGTCATTCTTGCTCTTACGTGACCAGAAGTGACTGAGAAGTGTTGCCTTCAAGTACTCTGACCTGTTAGTGATTTTGATTATTCATGGCCATCTGATTAATTCAACATTATTGTAATTCATCTCAGTAGTTCTGCTGCTGCATCTTCATTTAAATGTGCACAGTTTAGTAGCTATCATAGTGAATTAATTGTTATTTTAATTATTAAAAGACTAGCTCAGATATAGGCTAAAGAAGTGGAAATTTTCTTTTGAAAAAAATATTTCTTTGTTTCTCTTTAACTGGCCTTTCACTGAACTGTAAGCACAAACAAAAAAAGCAGCAAATTGGGCTTGAATTGGTTAAGGCTTTTGTATGACAGAAGCTACACCAATATCTTTCACACTTATAAAGAGCAAAACCAGTCATATTATTCTGTAAAAAAAATTTTTTTGTGTGAGACAGATGCCTTGTCCGTGCCAGGTCAACTCTTAAGTCAGTAGGCCACAACCTCCTTGGCAATGAATTGAAGATGGAGTCACCACCTTCTTCCCAAATTCCAAAGAAACACATCAACATCTTTGTCTACCATTGTTCTACTTCACTGCTGGATACGCATTTGTGTTTTCTATTCACCTAAAAAGAAGCCCCTTGTTTCTAGCTTGAGATGTCTGATGACATGCAACGGACATTTTTACATGTGCGTTTTTTGTGGCAATGGCGACCCTCCTTCGTCATTATGACTTGTAGATTTTCAATAGTGGTTGAGAGAGATAACCGATTGTGTAAAAGATGAGTAGAGATGAGGGAAAACTGGTAGACTGACCAATCTTCCATCTTATATGGGTCATTTTCATATAATTTGTTCAATAACATTAAAAACCTGTCCTGCTGTATTTCCTTTTTAAAAATCAATTAATTTGACTGATATGAGTATTTGATATTGAGTTTTTGCCCATCATAAGGTCATAATTATTTCTAAGAAAGTAATATTCTAAAGCAATATGTTTCAAACTGTTAATGCCAACATGTCTTTACGGTATATAGGATTTTTCTCCTATTTCTTAATATACCTTTTCCATGAAAACTAAAACAAATACATTTTAGTGTCTTAAGAGTTCCTTTTTTTTGTGTGGTTGTTTTACAAACAGTCCTTCTTTATCACTCAAGCTGTCTTTACCCTTAATGCCAGTGGAGAGAACCTCATTATGTTGTTGCAATATATCCGAGGGATCTGTGAGCTGAAGTGCCAGGATGAGGCAGCCATTTTGCATTCACACAATAGCAGACAGCAAAATACAATGGTGTTATTTCTGAGATATGAATAAATGTATGAATTTGTGAAAGTATTGGAACTATTTCATGTTGTTACCATTATAACGATTGTATAAAGCCGAGTGTAATCAAAACTCAGCTTGGTTATCTTTGTAAAGGGATAATTATTTGATACAGGACTTAATGTATATTGGATTGTGTAAGTGTATTAAATGTAATCTTTGCACAAAATTCTGTGCTTCAGTTGTATGGAATACACAAACAAACAAACAAAATATTATGCTGTGAACTACCGGATTTTCACGACCATAAGGTGCACTTAAAAGTCATAAATTTTCTCCAAAATGGACGGCGCCTTATAATGCGGCGTGCCTTATGTGTGCAGCGAGTTCCAAGATCTATAAATGTTGTTGTGTGATGAGCGCTCCGCTTGACATTAAATTTTTTTTTAAAATTTATTATTATTATTTTTTTAACCATTTCCTGCCGACATGCTGCTTACACAGAGGAAAAGCAGATGTGGCTGAGGACAGGGGAAGGGTGCATGAAGTAGGACACTAAAGCCACGCCCCCAGTAGGTGTGTTGCGCCGGGTTGTTTTTAAAAAAAAAAGAAAAATTTTTTAGGAAAGTTTTTTTTTTTTTTTTTTTAACGCTATACTGACTGGGAGCATTTCCGGGGTGTGCATTGTGCAAAACAATGTCGTTTGGCTAAGGACCCCGGAAAATGTCACCTACGAAGAGAAACTGCAAGCTATCAGTTACGCGGAGGAACATGGGAATTGAGCAGCCGCGAGAGAATTCAAGATCAACGAATCCATGGTTTGCAAGTGGAGGAAGCAGGAAAACGAGCTTCGCCAAGTCAAGAAGACAAAGCTGAGTTTCCGCGGGAAAAAAAAGAAAAAGAAAACGCGGAAACAAGGCAAGGTGGCCCCAGTTGGAAGACCAACTCGAGCAATGGATTAATGAGCAAAGAACAGCCAGGAGAAGCGTCTCTACAGTCACCATTCGACTGAGTGCAATAACTCGGAGCTTGCCATCATTCCGGGAGGCTTTACGAACCGCTGGACATCCGTGTAAACAGGGCGTTCAAAGTGAAGTGAGCGGCGTGGGAGCCATGGATGACAGATGGCGAACACAGCTTTACTAAGACTAGGAGGCAGCGCCTGGCGAGTTATGCCACAATTTGTGAATGGATTGTGGATGCTGGGCTAACGTGTCTGGTTGCACTGTTGTTCGAGCTTTCGCACGGCAAAGACTGACTCAAACCTGGTGTGTTTGATTGAGAACTTGCCCAGCTGTTCATTTCGGATACAGAAGATGAGGACTTTGATGGATTTGGGGATGAGGATTGATCAAAAAATAACATGAGTACATTGTTAAATACTTCAATAAAGTACAACCGATCTCAGTTTTGCTCCCGCTGCCCTTTTAAAAACATTGTTTTAGCGTGCATGCATGCTGCCGTATGTTTTAAGCTAGCGTATGTTTGACCATGCCTGCGCCCAATAATACGGTGCGCCTTATGTATGTTAAATACAGAAATAGACCCCATAACTGACACCCTATGGTCGTGAAAATACGGTAATATTACAAATACAATGCCAATGAAGCGGCACGGTGGCCGACTGGTTAGAGCGTCAGCCTCACAGTTCTCAGGTGCGGGGTTCAATCCCCGTCCCCGCCTGTGTGGAGTTTGCATGTTCTCCCCGTGCCTGCGTGGGTTTTCTCCGGGCACTCCGGTTTCCTCCCACATCCCAAAAACATGCATTAATTGGAGACTCTAAATTGCCCGTAGGCATGACTGTGAGTGCGAATGGTTGTTAGTTTCTATGTGCCCTGCGATTGGCTGGCAACCAGTTCAGGGTGTACCCTGCCTCCTGCCCGATGACAGCTGGGATAGGCTCCAGCACGCCCGCGACCCTAGTGAGGAGAAGCGGCTCAGAAAATGGATGGATGGACAATGCCAATGAAATAAAGAGTTTTGTAGTGTCCTCCACCTGTTTGCAGAGTTAAATAACCTCATTTCAATTCATTTCATGTCTTAACGCTGCAGCCTCCCTCTCTTCCTCCATTTCTTTTTCCTCACTTCCTTGAGTTCAAAGGCTCAAACAGCGAAAGCAGAATTATCCATTGAAACATGAACTTCTGATCCATTATTTCACGGCAGTCCAGACGGGTGATCTGTGAAACAGAAAAAAGGTCTGCATGTTGTGAAGAAAAGGTTAAAACAGTAAATGGCATTTTGTTTATATATATATATGTAGGTGTGTGTGTGCGTGTGTGTGTGTGTGTGTGTGTGCGCGTGTGTGTGTGTGTGTGTGTCTGTGCCTGCTTTATTATTTTTCCACTGCCTTGACAAATCTTCACTCTCTTCTGGTGATCTGCAACATCCCATCATCCTTGTTGGATGTCCGCTATGGAACATCCAGCTGTTAAAGATATTGAAATGGGAGTGGAAGTGTGTGTGAATACCTGTGGATCCATTGCATGTGTGTGTGTGTTGTTGTGTAGGTGTGTGTGTGTGTGAGAGAGAGAGAGAGAGAAAGAGAGAGAGTGCTAGAATTAGTAGGTGGTGTTAGCCGAGGTCTGGCCCTCCAGGCTGCAGGCTGCAGGCTGCAGGCAGGCTCCTGACGCTGTTGGAACTATTTGAGGTAAAGCCAATTTGGACTCTCTCTGTGGTCATGTGATGTGCGCAGATCGAACTTGAAGGCGAGCTCCCAGCATCATTGTTTGAAGACGAGCACAGAATGTGGCACGCGCGGGGGGGAAAAAAGGGAGCAACAGGTGAGGAATTTCAAATCATTTCATGAATGCATGACACAACGTCACCAAAGCCCAAAAGCATTTCATTTTGAAATACTGTACACATAGAGACACACAGGCCCATGCGGTGTTTAAAATGGAGATCCTGTTTGTGAGTGGAGATTTGTCACTATAACACATCTCCTTATGATAATTGTGTATCTACCAGATGAATCTCCCACGAGCACCCAAGTTTATTGCCTTATAATTATGAGACTAATTACAAAGATGAATTACACTCACCCCCTCCCCCAAGTGTGTGTACAAAACACACACATGCATCAATCAGTAATAGGGATGATGATTATGATCTCAGCCAGTGATGACTACACTGTGAGCTTGCTACATTTGTTCTGTAGTTCTGTTTTAACCAGTTATATAAGGAGCAATATCAGTAACATAAGTGGTTGTTCAAAACACACCCTGCAAATTTTATTATTAGACAGTGAAACCTTGTAATTTCTACCAGCCAGTCAGCTAAAACAATATTATAATACAGTGGACTCCTGTTATTCACGGGGGATTTCGGGATGTGTTTACTCCCAAAAAAGAAAAAAAGAAAAAAGAAAAAAAAAATGAAAAAAAAGACAAATAAAAACCATTGGAAAAAAAAATTGGGAAAAAAATCAGAGAACAGGTGAATCCGCGGGTGTCAAACTGCAAGTATGTGGGGGTCCACTGTATACTGAAGCTATACTATGAAATACATTACCGCACAAAAGTCTTACGTATCATTAATTATTATTATTTTTTTCAATTTTAGTAATCTTACACAACAAGCTTTGTTAGAAGGCTCATTCCTGGAAAATGTAAAACATTGCCTCTTGAGCCCGTATAAGAAAACGCTACAACGTTTTGTGGAAATACATTTGTTTTTTGTATAATCCTGCAATGGATCTATTTGTCAACAGAACTACTGTAAAAAAGGTCATTAAAATACCAAAGCTAGGTTTCAGCTAATAATTTTGTATGCTACCAAAGAACAAATAGAGCAGTATTATGATGATGTATAATTATTAGGCCTGTTGAAAATATCATCATAAAATAATGTTTCTGATGCATCGCAATGCAGACATGAATAATTTTCCATCGATGCTGTGACGAGATATAATCAATTATTATTATTATTATTGTTAGTTACACTCGGCAGGCGTCATCTTTATTCCATAGACACAAGTGTATGCGTACTAGATCACAACAACCGCAACAGCTTTACGGCAGCCGACGGTATCCCTGAATGGACAAATCACTGCAAAATGCGACAGCACAGGGAACATTGCGGAGAGCGGCCAAATTCGAGACCAGACGATAAAGTGTAAAGGGGTTAATGTTGGAATTGATGTTTAAAGCATTTCTGAATAATAAAGGGATTTGAAATTGATTTGACTTGTTGATTTGAGATTGTTGATGTAAAAGTAGATTTTCCAGTTACAGAAGAATTCAGGATGTTAACTGTTCTAATGAATCATAATGCGTCGTGATATCGAATCGGATCGAATCGTAGACAGGATAATCATAATCAAATCGAAACGTGAGACCAGTAATGTATGATAATGACATTGGTGCAGAATGTTGAGGGGAAAAAAAGCACAAAATTAAATCAGTCTTGTTACGTATGTATATTCCAATAAATGTCTTGGTTTAAATTGCGTTTGAGTGGTAGATAACCCACTGCGATTGGCTGGCGACCAGTCCAGGGTGTACCTGGCTTCTCGCCCAAAGTCAGATGGTATGGGCTCCAGTCCACCTGTGACCCAATAGAGCAGGGGTGTCAGACTCATTTTTTGGCACAGGCCACATTGTAGTAATGGTCTCCCTCCCGCCATATCAATCGCCTCATATTATTACATCACAACAAATGGATGGATAACTAGTTTTGAAATCAGAAGTCAAGGACAAGAGTTTAATGAATGATCAAGTTAATGTAAAAAGAAAAGAGGTTGGTAACAAAAGAATGTTTTTGCAATATCTGAACGTTATTATTTATTACGTATGACTATTTGAAAATTTTCGGACAGATTTGAGCAAGATTCATGGAAGTTGATACACATAATTTGCTGTTGCGGGCCAGCTAAAATTATATGGCCAACAGCCCTTGAATTTGACACACGTGCAATAGAGAATAAGCGGTGTAGAGAATGGATGGATTGACACTGTTGCTAGTAACTTTTCACAAATTTTTTTTTACAATTTGCTCATCAAATTGTTGAAACTAAAATCTGTTAACTCTCACTTTAAGTAATGAATTTCATTGAAATTCACTTCACTCAGGGTCAAAATGCTTTCAACCCACAAGAGGACATTGATTGTGATATTCCTCCTCTATTATGGATAAATAAGGTACAGCAAATTAATGCATTGCTGTTCTTCAGACGCACACATCAGATAGATTTACAGTATAGTACACACAGAAGGGGCGTACACACACACACACACACACACACACACACGCACGTACACTTCCTGGGGATCCCTGGGGGGTCTCGGAGAACAATTGTGGGAAAGGGTGGGCAATAATGAGGAGTGGCTTACACACATGTAGTGAGGGGACAATCCAAAAAGGAAGGAGCACTAGTTCCAAAACAACTGCACGGAAGAAAGTGAGCACAAAATGTATTCATTTGAAAGAAGTAGCCATCTGAGCCGTCCTTCTATTTACCTAAATTAAACTTTGACTAAGTTCATCAAAGCGGACTGAGCCCCTGCGGCAAATCTGCCTGTGCTCTTGATCTACAGCGGCTAACCATGCAGTGATAAGTCCTTCATGATAACGACTCCATTAGAGCAAAGGAGGAGGAGGATGATAACTGCGTGTTCCTAAACAACACACACACTTATCTCCGTGTGCCTTCCTGTCTATGTTGTCGCACTTGCCTCCGAGGCAGCGCTTTTATAATGGCGCATGGGGGTGGTTTTCAAGTCACAGATTGTCCTGATGTTCAGCCAACTTTTCGTCTTGCTCGGCTATTTTCCAGATGATACTAGCTCTGTGAGTTTGAGTCTTTGGTCCATGGCTCAAATTGTATCTAGGTGACAAATGATTAATCCCTACGAAGTTGCTTGTTGGAGACACGCCGGTGAGGCGGCGCCTCTCTGAAGATCAGCAAGTTCCTCTGTATTAATCACAGCGTTTAGTGGTCATGTCAGCATCAGCGGGGCGTGTTAGTGTACAGACATTCCCACAATTATTCAAAGATATGTTTGGCATCTTACGCACGACTCTCAGATAAATAATTCAGGCCTTATATTCAGAGGATACACTAGTCAGCGGTGGCCATGTCTGTCTGGTGTGCAGTGTGTGTAGAGCGGTCAACACGAGGGCATGTTGCCTGAGTGGCCGGTCTCTCATTGATTTTTAATGTATGTAGGTGAAATGTATGATCATTAAAAATCTAAGCAGTGACCGAAGGGCCTTCTCTCTGTGTCCGATCACTAATTATATCCATATCCCTCTAAGCCCTTCATGAGTTTTGGTGGAGTGTCGGGAAGCTCCCTAATCCAAGCGACGCTCTTTATTCTGCCAGTGACGCTCATCCCCTCTGTGTCAGATGCTGAAACCCTGCTAATCCCCTTGTGGCGTTGCACACAGGTCCCCAGCTGTCAGCTCCCTAGTTTGTGGCCCTGCTTAGGATGCCATTGATGTCACCGTGCCCCATCGACTTCAATAACTTTTTCTCTCGCTTCCCTGCCGCTTCTTTTCTCTCCCGATTTGCCCCCTGTCTTTCTCTCACCTTCTCGTTGGCCGATGGTAAAATTCCCAACTGGCACCAAGCGAATGCTTTTGTTCCCCCTGTTGTGTTAGCAGTCAGCATTCCTCCCCTCTGTGGGTACACATCACAGATCTGCCCTTTCTCCCAACCCAAAAGCTGAATGAATGTGCAGTGGAGGAGGTGGAGATTAATGCAGCACAGAGGGCAATTTGGACTCACCAGCAGTGAGCGCACACACTAAGCATTTGAATGACGGCACATCAGGAATCCTCAAGTTCCATTAAGGGTGCTTAACAATACATCACCATGCCAGCGAGTTGTTTTAATGTGAAGGAGGTGGCGGGAAGGATCCTGAGTGGAAAAGCGAGGGCGGAGAATGAGGGGAATGATTGGTAGTTTGCTATCTTTACATCCTAAGCGCCTCTCAGTAGCTTGTTGGAGCAGTGGGCTGCAAAGAGATTTGGTGTCGCCCACCCAGACTTATGGCCCCCACCGCCTGGCAAATTGCAGATACCAAGCCAACATTGCTCGGTCACTTTATCCTTGCTGCAATATGTGGACAAAACACAACACAGCTGATGCAAATGCCGCTTTGCAAAGAGTCATGTCGTTAAGAGACGTATTCTTTTGGGAGAATGGCCTTATATTTTGCATTCCAAGAGTTAGATAAGAGGTGCAGAGCAGCAGCCCACTTTGCTTATCATCAAGACATTTTGCCAGAGAACAGGATGTGTCTCTTCCAATGGCCTTTAGGGGGGAGAAAAATGGTGGAGCACAAACACACTTAAGGACTTTCCAAACTAGATTCATCTCACATACTGTCTGATGTTCTGTTTTAAATTCAGTTTCTCTTCCAAGCGCAGTGATAACAAGCATCATTCGTGGTTCGTTATACGTTTCAAATTTATTGTAAATTGTTGTCTTTGATGTTGTCTTTTTGACAAAGACAACATCACAGATATTGTGGCAAAATTGCTTTGATTATTTTTCCTGGTCAGACTGCCAGTGACACTTGTTGCTGGGCAGAGTTCACATTGCACATTTATTCCTGCTCCATAGGCTGGAAACTTTGGATTATGCCAGTCATGTCCACTTGGATGTTTGAATGGCAAACACAAGTCTGTGTCTGTGGATGCAAAACTTATCTATCACTGGTCAGATAGACACCCATCTACAACACATTCCTTCGGGCATGCAGTACTAAAGAGATCATTTATTTTACTTACTTTAATTTATTTCCTTTACTTCTGCTGGCACAAGCTCAAGTCCCAGCCAATCTCAATCATCCTGTGATTGACACGTTATCCGCCCTGAGTGTAGTCCTTCTTTTGCCCTTAGGTTTGGGACCCAAAACAGGTCTCAGATGACTCTTTATTATCAGAGGGAAATGATGTATGCTGTTTTTGAATCATCAAGCAGGCCCACCATTTCTTGGCAAAAGATCTGTTGATTTATATTGCCTACACTTATGCCTGTTTTGTTCTGTTTCATTAATTTATATAATACAAAATATGTATTCTGTGTGTCTACCAATTATAATTGTAAAAAAGGACAAAGAAGTGATTTTGATGTTTCAACTTTTAAGGGAAACTGCAGCTCTCTAGAGAGACTATGTTTTGTAGTATGAGGAGGCATCTGGTCACTATTGAATTACAAATGATTTTCCCCACTCCCGTACGATTTATGGTGAAGTCAGTGCAGCTAGCTTTTATTTTTATTATACCGACAATACATATACAGTATATGTACAGTATGGTTTTCTGCGGGATACAAAGGCACACAAAGTAGGCTGCAGTTATTTCTTCAGTAATGTGACGGTGTTGCTTTATTTAAATACCAAGAGCAGTCTCATACTCCACTGTGCTTATTTTGAAGGGGTCCTTTAGTCCTTTAAAAGAACCACAGTAAATTATGAAATGTTAAGAGGCCAAGAATAATAAAGACAAGGTTGATGACAGATGAATCGTGTCATGTGTGAAGTGCTGTGGAGGCTGAGAAAGGATATATAGAGAAAAAGACTAACAGATAAAGACTAAATAAAACAGTGGGAGACAGGACGCGCAGATGACCTTGATCCCAATTTGTGTTGGCGTGGCCTCATCGATGTGACACGCATTACTCGTGCAGCGCTTGTTCTTTGGGCTTGCCGTCCTTCTCGGTCCTTCTCTGTGGCGTCGGGCCTGCCAGTCATAATCACCCTCTCTTCCGGGCCAGCACGCCACGCTGCTCCCCCTTCAAGTGTCATCCCATTGTCCTGCCTCACTGTCATGGAGATAAGGGAGAAAAAGAAGTCAGGGACAATTTTCAAACAGTCACTCTCCCCAAATGGATTTGACTACATTCTTCAATCTTGTGGCTGTGCGGAGGGTTTGTGGGGGCTACTTGAGTTCAGGGTGGGTGTTTACACATCCTGAGAGAGAATACATGTCGTTTGACTCTTATGTTAAGTTGAAGTTGAGTTCATTTCGAAGTGATTTCGCCTATAGACCACTTAATGTAACAATAGACCTTTATTAAACCAAATCAAGCATGAATATTAACTCTTCAAAAAAAAAAAAAAATCCCTACTTGCATGTGTTGAGTAGTATAATACCTATTTTCCTCTCTCCATGAAATTGCAGGACAGTCGTTTCATCTTATCACTCTCATCACATCAAATCAATGTATTTTGTAAACAATTTTTTGGGCTTTGTGTATCTGTTTGTGTTTGACAATCAAAAGTAGCCATGCTCTTTAAACAGACAGATGGAACAAGAAGAGTTTGGGGCTGAAAATGAGGCTAAAAGACTCAAGCTCTCTTTAATATTTTCTTTTAACTTCCATTTCAAGCCTCATTTACTGAAACATAATTTAATACTAATTCATTGTTATTTTATGTTTGGAATTGAACTTTCATGCAAAGAGGTGTTTGGAATTCAACATTTGTTGTAAAATTAATTTTGACATAAACAGCATGGAAAAAGTAAATTAATTATTCAATAAGTGGTTTAATCTTACAGTCACTTAAATTAGACAGAGGTCTTAAGCGTCCAAACATAAGATATTATTTCTGGGTTGCACAGATGAAGCCATCCATAGCAAGGATTCAGAATGAGATCCACACACGACGGCTTTACATTGAGAATATTTTATGCCCAAAGCTTTTGGAAAATGTTTCCACCTGAAAATGAAATGGCAGTATGTACAAAAAAAACACTTAAAAAAATCTGGAATAAAACATAGACACTCTTCAGGCTGCCATAGATACTTCATCACTCACAAACATTGGGCTGTGAGGACCTTCACCCATAACAACTTAGATACAGTATAGGCTTTAGAAAGTGGTCAACCATAGACTAAGCTGTTTACAGCAGCTAATCAAGGAGGACAATCTTAAAACATTTGAATACCTGAAAAATGAATTTGATCTCTGCAAAGCAGAGTTCTTCCGATATCCACAGCTGAGATTGTTTCTAAGAACACACAGGGCCCTATTTTCGTGACCGGCATAAATCCAGCTCAGCAGGCGGTGTAACAGTGCGCCAGTGGCGAGTTAGACTGATGTTCGTACAAGCGCAGCCCGGCGGATTCGATAGTGGGCAGGCTCCGCCACTGTGGGTGTGTCTATAGTCGACTTCATTTGCCACCAATCAAAAGCGGCTCCTCTCATTACCTTTAAATGTGGCACGACGACAGTCTCGACGGCGACATCTCTGTGTGGAAGAGGATCAGTGCATGAGTGGAGCATTGTCACTGCTTTTGGCCTGTGTGGGAACAGACAATGTGAGCGGGTACCCTTATTAAATACAGGAGGAGCTGGTGATAATCGCTGGCGACTTAATTATGTCCACGGAGCTCAGAATCTGTTTGCCTGTTCCCTGATCAAATTCAACAACATCACGTTAGACCAGCGGTCTACCTTGCACCACTATTTAGACGTGGTGTGAGCAGGTGTAAGTTTAGAATGACTTTCTGGCAGCAAATTGGCACTCTGGCGCAACTTCAAGGACACACCCTCACTGTGGCATAACACTCTGCTTGTCGCAGACCAGTTGTTCTGCCAAATGGCAAACACACGCAGCAAGCCTTCTGATTGCACGAAAATCAGAATTCGCCGGCATTCGTGCCGCAGAGCAGATTTGCTCTCTGAGAAAATAGAGCCCAAAACCGTGGGGGAAAAAACTTGTAAGACCAACAGTACCTTCAAAGAAAAAGAACAAAAAGGCAGTAGGGCAAAACAATTGGTAAACTATATTATTTAGGCTTCCGAACAAATATGCATAACTCTGAACACATTAGACAGAGGTGCCCGTTGGAAATGACACCTGGTGGGAAATATGCACATGTACACCTTGTCACAAATTCAAACACATGGAAAGAATTCAAGTGGAAAATAATGACCACATTTTCAGAACACTAGAAATAACAGCTAAGATGTAACTAACACGCGGTACCTCATGCTGGAGGGACTGTGGTTTGCCAATCACACCCATGTATTCCAGTTGTGTCTGAACTGAACATATTCTGGAAAGATGTCTTTTATTGCACTCAGACAAAATACATTCCATTAAACATACTTCTTACAGCAGCAATAAAATGCATAAACCTTTCCTTTCCTTGTCCCGTTAATGGGTCACCGCAGCGTGTCATCCTTTTCCAAATAAGCCCATTTCCTGCATTCTCCTCTCAAACACCAACTGCTTTCATGTCTTCCCTCACTACTTCCATCAACCTTCTCTTTGGTCTTCCTCTAGCTCTCTTGCCTGGGAGCTCCATCCTCATCACCGTTCTACCAATATACTCACTATCTCTCCTCTGGACATGTCCAATCCATCAAAGTCTGCTCTCTCTAACTTTGTCTCCAAAACATCTAACCTTGGCCGTCCCTCTGATGAGTAACCTGATATATTTTCCCATTATCACTTACTGTTATGGCCAGGTTTCTAAACTCCATATAGTTATGGCTTTACTAATTTATCTTCATTCAACGGTGCATGACTTAAAGTCAAATGTAAATTGGTCAAACACCTCTGTCAAACCACAGAAAATACAAATATCATGCAATTATTGGATTAGAATAAGAACATTTTGGGAGTTGTTCCATAAATAACACAGTTTACCAACTCTGCCCTGGGCTTTTGTTCCACATGAGGTGGATTCCCAAATCAAGGTATTATGTGAAGGGGGGTTCATCCAGAGTTTTTAGAAGAGATTATGCGGCAGCTTGAGAGGTGCCATGCAAAAGGTTATGAGCTAATTCCTCAACAACACTGAGCCAGTTGACGGTTGTTGCTGTTACAGTATCCTGAGCGAGCAGTGTGTGCGTGTGCATGTTGGCATGTGTGCAGTACATGGTTGTGTAAACATTGTGCAGATATTCTACATCATGTCCACAAACACACTTCTAGTCTAGTTTCCCAAAGGCCTTCTAAATTTCATCATTTTATCTGTTTAAATAAAAGTAATGTCATAAATATAACAGTAATAACACTGGCTTGTGCAGTGCTCATGAAGTTTAAAAAATGTGCGCATGTTCATGTTTGAGTCATAATTTATTCATATCCCTCTAACAGCACAACAAAGTGTTGCTATTCTGTTATGGGGAGAAAAACCGGTGTGCACGATGTCTGCGGTTATGTGTGGATAAGTGATTACTGTGCACCCCCTCCAGGCACTTTTATCTTGAACCAATAGCACTGTACGCATGGCCCAACAGTAGACAATGTGGTTCCCTGGACAACTGATGGATAGAGTCCCGGTTGAAAGTTGAGAGAGCTAGCGAGCGAGGGTGAGTAAGGAGTGTAATAAGACAGTAAGATAGTGGTTGGATCAATGGTCTTCAGTCCATCTCCTACAGCTTTTCATTTTAGCCTGTGTTTAAAGAGTGATTTCAGAACTGGGACTGGAGGTGAATGCAATCAATTGCATGGTGGGAGACAAAACCATTAGTATTCTCTGACTTCCAAAAGCATGCTGTGGTCTTATTTCAATTTGTATTGGGTGTGCACTGAATTTAGAGTATAATGTATCTCAATGTACCATAATAAAAGCTTAAGCAAAAGAATGGTTGTCTGATTGGATTTTACATTGATGTCTTAAGGTTCTTCTCGGCCAGGAACTGTCGGATGCTCAGGTTTTTGCGAGGCGATGCGTTGTCATGGTGAAGCAGCCACAAGTTGTCCTGCCACAACTCTCTCTTCTTCTTCTTGCGCACCGTAGGAACGTAGGAACTCTTTGCAGAATTGTTGGTTGCTTGTCTGGCCCTGTGGCAAGAACTCTGAGTGGATAACGCTCTCAACATCAAAGAATGTGATCAACTTGACTTTGGACTTGGACTGTCCTGCTTTCCTCTGCCTTAGTATCATTGGACTCCACGTCCACTGAAGGCTCTGGTGTTTGGTCTTCCGGAGGTCCATGACTCATAACTCGTGACGACTCTCCCTAACAAGTCTGGTCTCATTGGTCTCATCATCACACACTCATTATTGCTTGACGACCTGACACAGAGGATATGTATGTAAAAGCATGTGGAAAAAGGTTGAATGGATGCAAAGAGCTGAGGTCACAGTTACAGTATGTTTTTCATTGAAAAGGAAAACCCGTAGTTTGAAATACTGTATATCATTTGTTATACCAGTCCTGGATCTTTTCTGACACACCTATTCCATGTTTCAGATCACTTGACTGCACCATATTTACCAGATACAAAGATTTCTGAATATTAATATTTTGTCATGGATCCTGTGAACCTTTTTTATTAAATTTTTAAGCCTGATTACATCACATTCTTTTCGGTGGTACATGATTCACATGATGAATTTGTTCGTTATAAAGGACTTGCTAGAAAGATTTTCTCTCAGATTTATCACCCAGCAGGTCTTCCACTCATTAAAATAAATTGAATCTGCTTTGGTGGCACGGTGACCGACTGGTTAGCACATCTGCCTCACAGTTGACTGTGATTGCAAATGGATGGTTGTTTATATGTGCCCCCCTGTTTGGCTGGCGACCAGTTCAGGGTGTACACTGCCTCTCGCCCGAAGATAGCTGGGATCGGCTCCAGCACGGAAAATGGATGGATGGATGGATGAATCTGCTATTTTAGTAGCTTTTAGGATTTTGAAAACAAACTTTCTCAATAAAGAAAAACAAGCAGAAATGTACAAATATCAAAGTGTACTTTCAGTGTGTCTCAATGTGTGGGACTTACTTTCATTGAAGAGGCCGCTTCATATTAATCGATATCAATTAACCATCCATCCATTTTCGATTCCGCTTTTCCTCACAAGGGTCGCGGGCGTGCTGGAGCCGATCCCAGCTATCTTCGGGCGAGAGGCGGAGTACACCCTGAACTGGTCGCCAGCCTATCACAGGGCATAAATATAGAAAAACAATCATTCACACTCACATTCAAATCTATTGCCAATTTAAAGTCATCAATTAACCTACCATGCATGTTTTTGGAATGTGGGAGGAAACCGGAGTGCTCGGAGAAAACCCATGCAGGCACGGGGAGAACATGGAAACTCCACACAGGAAGGATGGCCCCAATCGGAACTTGCGTGGCGGTGTTTTGAGCTAGAGCCAATAAAGCATTGACAAATGTTTATTTTTATTTTTATTTTTTTTTAATGTATGTATTTATTTATTTTTTGAAATTATCCGATTACCACAATCTCTGCGATTGGCTGGCGACCAGTTCAGGTTGTACCCTGCCTCTCGCCCGAAATTAGCTGGGATAGGCTCCAGCACGCCCGTGACCCATGTGAGGATAAAGCGGTACAGAAAATGGATGGATGGATCGACGATTACCACAATCTATACATCATTGGAAACAGGGCCGGTTGTTGACATGCATACTTGAAGGGGAAGGCATAAATGTTAAGGGGGATCATGTAAAAGCATATTTTTATTTTACTTTGTTATTTATAATCATTATTTAATTAAGACTAACTTAGTGATTACTACATGGCATCTTTCACTACTTTTCCTCTAATAACACACTCAGGTATTGGAGGAAATGGCTATTGTTATTAGGGCACTGTTACTTGTGTGTCATTATTCGTCATTAAAGCACACAGCCGAACAAATTTATAATCCTGTACACACACTACATTGGCTTCTACCAAATGCATCGCAAGCTTCACTCCTCCAGCCGCTGTGACGGTACAACCCATGCAGAAATAATATGAACTGGACCGTTCGAATAACAATGTTATACAGATGAGCACAAGACTAAAAAAATGCTCAAGGCACCCAAATTTATTTGGTTTAACCCTCTATTTGGCACCTATAAAATAAAAAATTTGCGTGACTTTTTCTCCTTCAGTTTTTCCCTTGAATACAGTTCCTGTCTCTTCGTTCATTTGTTTAGTTTTGCGGGTGTCGTTTTCGAAGAGAGAAGGACAAAAAAGTACAACTAGAAAAGGGCACATTACATTTGCAGAAACTTCCTTAGCTACCCTGGTAGCTCGAGTTCCCCCTGTGTTCCCACCGAAAAAATCTACCAGGGTAACCCTGAATTATTTTGTTCCTTCTGGCGGTCTTGACAGGGTCATGTTCATCACTGTGTTACATCACCTTTTCTTTTAACAACATTCAATAAACGTTTGGGAACTGATAACACTAATTGTTGAAGCTTTGTAGGTGGAATTATTTCCCATTCTTGCTTGATGTACAGCTTCAGCTGTTACACAGTCCGGGGTCTCCGTTGTCGTATTTTACGCTTCATAATGCGCCACACATTTTCAATGGGAGACAGGTCTGAACTGCAGGCAGGCCAGTCTAGTACCCGCACTCTTTTACTACGAAGCCACGCTGTTGTAACACAGAATACCAGTAACACAGAATGTGATTTGGCATTGTCTTGCTGAAATCAGCGTCCATGAAAAAGACGTTGCTTGGATGGCAGCATATGTTTCTCCAAAACCTCTATGTACCTTTCAGCATTAATGGTGCCTTCACATTAAGTTAACCATGCCATTGGCACTAACACAGCCCCATACCATCACAGATGCTGGCTTTTTAACTTTGTGTCCATAACAGTCCGGATCGTTCTTTTCCTCTTTGGCCCGGAGGACACGACGTCCACAATTTCCAAAAACAATTTGAAATGCTGACTCGTCGGACCACAAAACACTTTTCCACTTTGCATCAGTCCATCTTAGATGAGCTTGGGCCCAGAGAAACCGGCGACGTTTCTGGGTATTGTTGATAAATGGCTTTTGCTTTGCATAGATGTAGCGCCGAACTATATTTACTGACATTGGTTTTCTGAAGTGTTCCTGAGCCCATGTGGTGATATCCTTTACACATTGATGTCAGTTTTTGATGCAGTGCCGCCTGAGGGGTCAAAGGTCACTGGCATTCAATGTTGGTTGTCGGCCTTGCCGCTTACATGCAGTGATTTCTCCAGATTCTCTGAACCTTTTGATGATGTTATGGAGCATAGATGATGAAATCCCTAAATTCCTTGCAATTGTACGTTGAGGAACATTGTCCTTAAACTGTTCGAGTATTTGCTCACGCACTTGTTCGCAAAGAGGTGAACCTCGCCCCATCTTTGCTTGTGAAGTGGTCATCGAATCAGTCCTGTGTTCTTCCATCACAGTCTGGTTTGGTGCTGCTACAAAAAAGGACAAACTCCGACTGCAACGGACAATCAAAACTGCTGAAAGGATTGTCGGTACCCCCCTACCCACCCTTGAGGACTTGCACGCTGCCAGAACTAAGACAAGGGCGTGCAAAATCCTCTCGGACCCTCCGCACCCCGGTCACCAGCTCTTCCAGCTCCTTCCCTCAGGTAGGCAACGATCAATGCAAACTAGAACTAGTAGACATTCCAACAGCTTCTTCCCTCTTGCAATCAACTTCTTAAACAGCTAACCTATAATTCCATTACAACAAGCTGGCAATTTTTTGACTTGAGTTCGTTGTCACATTTCTGTGGGGCCAATTATGTATTACTCGTGCACTCACTGTAGTTGTCTCACCATGCTGCACTATTTGCATATACTGGCCACTCATGCCAGAGTAGCATCTGCTCCATTTGGACACTGATTGAGGACTATCTGTAACATTTGCACAACCAACATTGTCCCAGATTATCGCACGACTCGTCACTTTAAACCGCATACACTCCTTGAAGTCTCAGCGCCCTTTGCACAATGGTCATTGCACCGGACTATTGCAATATTAGTCATTCGAACTGCTCTAAGTGCTAGAGGACTCTGCATCTTTTTGCACAATTGTTTTTTGTCAATGTCTTATGTCTCCAAAGTGTTCTGTAAATTGACTGTCTGTTGTACTAGAGCGGTTCCAACTACCGGAGACAAATTCCTTGTGTGTTTTGGACATACTTGGCAAATAAAGATAAAGATGATTCTGATTCTGAATGACTGAGCAATTCAGGGAAGCTCCTTTTATACCCAATCATGGCACCCACCTGTTACCAATTAGCCTGTTCACCTGTGGGATGTTCCAAACAGGTGTTTGATGAGCAATCCTCAACTTTCTCAGTCTTTTATGGAACGTGTTGCAGCCATAAAATTCTAACTTAATGATTATTTGCTAAAAACAATAAAGTTTATCAGTTTGAACATTAAATATCTCTTCTTTGTAGTGTATTCAATTAAATGTAGGTTGAACATGATTTGCAAATCATTGTATTTTGTTTTTATTTTTGTTTAACACAATGTCCCAACTTCATTGGAATTGGGGTTTTATATATATATCCATCCATCCATCCATTTTCTGAGCCGCTTCTCCTCACTAGGGTCGCGGACGTGCTGGAGCCTATCCCAATTATCATCGGGCAGTAGGCGGGGTACACCCTGAACTGCTCGCCAGCCAATCGCAGGGCACATACAAACAAACAACCATTCGCACTCACATTCACATCTACGGGCAATTTAGAGTTGTCAATTAACCTACCATGCATGCTTTTGGGATGTGGGAGGAAACCGGAGTGCCCGGAGAAAACCCACGCAGGCACGGGGAGAACATGGAAACTCCACACAGGCGGGGTCGGGGATTGAACCCCGGACCTCAGAACTGTGAGGCAGACGCTCTAACCAGTCGTCCACCGTGCCGCCTTCGAAAATATTCTTAATTCTTAATACAAAGAAATCAGAGGCGGACCATCAAACCTTAGCAATTCAACTGTTTATGCTTATTTTTTCTTCTTTATTCACTGAAAAAAGGGACCTTTCCACTATCTCTCCCTGACACAGTGGAACTGTCAACCTGAACACAGAAGGACAAAAGTTACCATCAAACATTTTGGTTAATTTCACCTCTAAGAATCCCAGCCAAACATGTTTCGTCTCTCTGTGTGCCTCGCTGTAGCACTTTGCACGCTCTCTCGCTCTGTCCCTCCTCATCTTAGCTCCTTTCATGCCCTCTGTCTTTTTCGATATATTTTCTTTCTCTTCCTCGCTTGGCCCAAATCTCTCGTCTGTACCACGTTGCACCTGACTGCCTAGTCAGGCTTGACACTTTAAACACATCAGCTTCAGTCCGTGCTGCAAGCGGAATATCAATATATTCTACACGAACGCATGCAGGTAACACACACACAGCGGTACCTAAATGTCCACATTTACCACACTCACGTTGTGTCTGTGTTTTAGAGAAGACGTACTGGACATGGAGCTGGAGAGAGAAGGAGGCCGCGAAACGAGAGGAAAAAATGACGCACACAGCAACAAAGCGCTGCTTTTTTAAATCCAAAATAACATAACCTGTATGTGCTGCTTACGTCAAAAGAATTTTAAGCAGCTAACTGTAAGCCCTTTAAGACCTCTTCTGTGTTTGTGCAAGTGTGCATGTACACACACACGCACTCACACACACAAAGACACATACACACTTCCCACGACAACTCCTCAGTTGCCTGGGCCTCTGTCGGCTACCTTTGAAATCGCCTTGCTTCTCGTCCTCCCCACTTGTTGATTCACACATCTGATCTCTCCATGAAAGACACATTAGAACGCTCAGTGTTGCCCGGCAAGGATCTCCATACGCCTGGGGGCAATACTTTCCTTCCACTCCAGGGGTTATCACGTGATTGTCTCTCTCTGTATCCATTCTTTAGGTGACCAAAAGGCCTCAACACATTTCACACCACGAGTGCATGAACGCACCAAATGAAAATGTCTGCACCAACATAATTTTTATTCATTCATTGTCAGTATTAGTTGTGTTGTTGATGCAATACATATTTGTCTTTTTGTGTAACTAGACAAGCATTCACAAATGTTATTGTATATGCAAATACGATTGCATGGATGATATGAGACCGGCGTTTCAACTAATGCAATTGTGTATCAATGTTTTTCCACCTTTGCTAATGTTTAAAAACAAGCATCCAACATTAATACAGCCACAAATCTTCAAAGCAAATGGTATTATGTGAATGCTGCTGATAGAATACTGATCAAGTAGTGTAAATAAAAATCATTTTGTGAATGCTGAGAAACAAACACTCTGCTATTATTGTGAGAAAGCATATGGTATTGCAACATATTAAAATTGTACCGTATTGTATTCACACTAATATTTTTTCTTATAATTCCCTTATGATAATCTTGCTTAATGTTTAACCTCTCTCTGCATTCTATTTTATCTGTTCACTAAAGTAAAAGACAGACATATTTGTCGTGTGCGGAGCAACGTGGCTGTAACAAAAATATAAAATAATTGAATTAATGTTTTTTTTTTTTTATTGCCAACTCTTAGGCAGGGACTGTTAATAGTTTGAAGTTTGGCTTTTTATTGAAGGACATTCTTATTTTTTTGGTTTGTTTTGTTGTTGGTCTTTGAAAAAAGATTTACATAAAAAAGTAGTAGTAGTTGGAGATAGATAAACAGAAGATAGAGAGACAGAAGAATTCATGTTATCTATTTAAATAGAAAACAGCAAACAAATATCACGGATGTCTTGAAGTTTGTTGTCATATGATAAACTTTAACGCTACATTTCTGCAGAGACGGGAAACATGCACATCGCAGTGATTTTTCATTAAATGTTGAGTTTGGCCCACGATATTGTCCCGATTTTTAATTTTGGCCCACTGTGAATTTGAGTTTGACACCCCTGCTTTACTACTTCATCTACTGTGTGGTCATGACTCTTGAGGTCGGTCTCCTCAAGCCAACAGGTCACAAGAGAGCTGAATTTGTATGACCTTGTCCTGACACCTAGTGGATAACAACAAAAATGTTGCCAGGAAAAAAAATCCCATTTAAAGAACGAAAGAAAATTTGGTTCTGCTACTCTAGTTGTTCATCAGTCTCAATACCATCCATCCATCCATTATCATGTTATGTAGTGCTGGAGCCTATCCCAGCTATCATCAGGCAGGAGGCGGGGTACACCCGAACTGGTTACCAGCCAATCACAGGGTACACATAAACAAACAACCATTTGCACTCACATTCACACCTATGGGCAATTTAGAGTCTAGAATTAACCTACCATGCAGGTTTTTGGGATCTGGGAGGAAACCGGAGTGCCCGGAGAAAACCCACTCAGGCCCGGGGAGAACATGCAAACTCCACACAGGCGTGCCGCAGTCGCAATACCAAGAAATGCAAAGTATCTTCTAGAAAATATCTTTAGATATTTGGGACATTTACAGCTCCACTCAACTACAAATTCATTTTGTGATTATAAAGTTCACTGCCGCTGTCAAGAAAGTGTGTATTTTCCATGGGGGGGTCAGGCATGATTTCCAAGCCCTCAAGTGTTGACCAAGTCTTGGCAGTAAAACATGTCAGAGCTGCAAGAGTCCACAAACTAAGTCATGCATACAATTGGTGGCCTAGTGTGAGGAGAAGACATTTGATCAGACATGACCGAGTGACAAACCCATGCGTGCCACATTCAGTTGAGTGCAGCAAGAACAGGATTCGGTGGAGAACCTTGACTTGAGGGATGAAGTCGAAGTTCTTTTCAGTCGGGATAATAAGGCCTGTCAGTTATGTAATCATAAAAACTACCACGGTATACTACAGATACAGTGGTAACGCTCACTATCAATCAATTTAAGATTGGTTTGTTTTGTCATTATATTAAGTTTCAAGGTTTTACATGCATTTCTTCTCATTTAGCTTATGCTTTTTTAAATTATGTTAAACCTTATATACTGCTTGTATTCCATGAACACATCATACAGTATGTTATGGGTCAGTTTTAACCGGGGCCAAGAATTGCCTCATAATAATGGTTTATATCAAATTATGAACTACAAAATGTGTTGATAGCCTGTCTGACATTGAAAAATGTATGATTAATCCTAATCAGTGTTTCAGAGAAAAGGGTTTGACGCAGTGCAGTGTCTGGTATACACAAACTTTGTAGCTCCTGTCCTGCACAAAAGAATGACATTTTTAAATATTTTCATTTTTTGTGTATTTTGGGTCACTTCAGGAAAAGTCCTCAAATTTCATGGTGAATGACATTTAGTGGGTTTTTTTTGTTTCTTTTTTAAAGAATTGCTGTCAAATTTGGCCCCAACAGTATAGTAAGGGTTAAGCTAATGTGATCTTTCAATCATTTCAACACTACACATAATAAATTATGTTCAGTTCGCAAATTGTAACAATTGAAAGAATGCAATCAAATCAAAAAGCACATAATACTAGGCTTTATTTTCCCCAACACATGCACAACACATGCACAAAAGACAACAGTAGAAATTGTGCGGATGACGCCGTTTGGGAACGTTAGGACGGCGATCACTTGGGAGTGTAGTAAAAGAATTGCATGTTAAAAAAAAAAAAAAGTATCAAAGTAGATCTAAGTTTTTTACCGGAGGCCATTTTAGTTAAGGATGTGAAACCATCACTCACCTACCCTTATTGACTCAGTTGACTAAAAACAATCTTACAGGTCCCATATTTTAATATACCAACTTTTTCTAGTATTTAGGGATGTAATATTGTCTCTATGATGCCCCATTAAACATGTCAATCATGAATTTAAATCGTCCACGCATTTCTGAGAACCAGACGCTTTTCTGCCGAGAGGCCTGAAATCAGCTCATTCAAATTTCTCAAGCTTATCTGCGTCACTAGCGAAGCGCTCCGCCTACCTCCGCCGCTCCCGAGCCAGCGCTGTCAACATAAGAAACGTGCTCTCACAAGTGGGTCTTCTACACGGAGGCAACCAATCAGAGGAAATGGGACAGTCTTAGCCAAATATGGACAAAGTGGATACAAAACTGGGTCAAGCAGAAGTAGTTGTTAGACGGGCCTTTTTTGTACACTCGTATGACAAAATGTTTTATTTTGTATTTAAATCATATCTTTACAGACAATTAAGCCAACATTATTCATTCAAATGTTTAGTTTGTGTTTGTTTTATCTTTTTGCTGGTGATGAGACAAGTACGTGGCAGAAAAATGGAAAAGAAAACAATTTTCACTCTTTTCACAATACAGTATTTTGACAAACATGCTCTAGCTTGTTCAAGAAGGAATATGAATGAATAATTGCCTAAATATATATTAAAAAAAAACGTTTTAAATGGTCAAAATTTATCATTATGTTTATCCAACCCTTAACTCCAAATTTGGCCAGTCATATGAATGAGTTTGGGTGTAATGAGTTGTTTCGACACTAGGTGGTACTGTGTAATTCTGTACTGCTGGTCCTGCCTGCCTTGCATGACTTCACTATGCAAACTTCCCTAGAATTTACAATTCACCTTGAACCAAATCTACGTTGCTTCATTTTGTTGAAGCTTAGAGACCTTCATGTTTCACTTTCAACCGCAGTCTGACAAAACCACCACTGATGGGGATGTGGAATGAGAACACAGCAATAATTCAAGGGTCAAATAGCGAAATATGTTGCTTGGCTCAAGTCGACTCCAAGATGATGTGATGAGTGAAAATATTTAATAATAATAATTAACTTTTCTATTGCGGTAACCACTAGTTGTGAAAGAGTCCAAGGAAAAGGTGAAAATAATAACACACAATGTTCACACAAGAGTATGAACCAAATTACATAGAAATGAACCTCACGGTTTTGAAATTGCAATCTCTACTGCTTGTGTAAAACATAGTACATATTATTTCAAGCCAACAGAACCAAGCTTCGAGCCAATGTAAATGTTTGAAAGGGCTCACGATGACTTATGTGACATGAGTAGCCAGGGCTAGGACCGGTTGTTTCTTTTCGGTCCTATGTGTTTGTGTTTCAACAGCACAAGACGTCAACAAAGTCAATGTTATCGATGATCACAGCTAAAATTATGTCGCTGAAATCAAACGACACAGTGATGGAGTCGGGTTGGATACTGGGAAAGCACTCCCTCATGTCACACGTGAGCTTGCTGCGGTGTTGCCAAACAGGCACTATATTTAGGGCAGGAATGTACACAGAGGCCTCGTGGTAGGGGATCATAACAACAAGCAGCATGTGGCACGCTCCTACAAAGAGACAGCCCCTTCTGGATCACAGAGTCACACAGCAGCAACACGAGAGTAAAGAGGGAAAAAGTAAAAGAAAATGTCAAGACGTCACCTTTTCTGTTGAGTGCTTGCTGCAAATACATTGAAGGACCCCTGCAGAAGCCTTTTATAGAGGTAAGAAGGTAAGCATTGTTGTTGGATAAGTCTGAGTCTGAGCTACAATGAGTTTGAAAAATAGACACTTAGAGCTGATTATGTCACTGATGGTGTAGTGGTACACTCACCTGACTTTGGTGCGGGTAGCGTGGGTTCAGTTCCCACTCAGTGACAGTGTGAATGGTTGTCCGTGTCTATATGTGCCCTGCGACTGACTGGCGACCAGTTCAGGGTGTAGTCGGCTGGGATAGGCTCCAGTGCCCCATGGCCCTAACCAGGATAAGTGGTGTTGAACATGGATTTGAATATTACTTAATATTGTATATTTCCAATAAAAAGCACAGTGCTATGTGGCTTTGCATTTCAAGTCCATATCTATTCTATTCTCTGCATGTATTGTCTGTACATTTAGATGAGAGGCAGACAAATAGGTGGATCTAATTGATGATTGACAGACTAAGTGATCAACGGAACAATATGTTTCATGTATTAATAGTTTGTACTGTTGTACAACTGTATATTATAGATCTTCCATTTTACTCATCTAATTTATGAGATAATAAACACAATATTGAATTAATACCGCTGAACTGGGGGGTGTACCTAGGGTTGTGAGCAATGAGAGGGAAAAAAATAAAACAAGAGATACATGAAACACTGTCAGACAATAGAGGCCACATGACAAAAATAGTCATTCAGGTGATCAAATGCTCAGACAAGTAGTCAGCCAAAAGATTAGGCAGGCACAAAACCAGCAAAGTGACACTAACCATTTAGAATCTGTAGTATTTATGTCAGTGAGGCACATTTTTCAGAAAGATGTGTGGACTATTTTTAACCTAATTTGAAATCCTGTCTGTGCATTATTGTGTCAGTGAACAAAATGAATAATGACAGTGTTTGACTTTGTTGACATTGTGAATAATGCTTGATCCCGACATACGCTACAACTGCATGAAAAGTAGAGATGTACAATACCCCTTTTTTTGCAGGCTGTTACCAATGCCAGTATTCATTCTTCGTACCGCTACTGAGTACCAGTACCACAAGCACATTTTTTTCATTCAGTTTCAATTAACACAATGACAGATAATTGTGATCAGAACTTGCTTTCTGACACACACGATTTGCTCTTAAGTCAAACCGCCGCAGTATAGTGCCAACTACTGGCAAGCAGGACTTACTCTGTGTCAAATATGTTTTTTTGGTTTAAGTATTGGTGGCTGGTATCGGCAGCCTTCACGAATATCCCATACCATGAAATAAGGCCGGTATCGGCCCGATACCTGGTACGTAGCAGTACTCACCCATCCCTAATGAAAACAATGGAGAAGTCCCCCACAATGAAATTTGGCTTGGTGTATTTAAAGTGTCACACACAGACAGCAGTGGTGCCGGAACATTTCCCCCCCTGACAATCAAATTAATTTGCAAGGTGTCACTCCTCAGGATGGTCCGAGCAGCAATGGAGGTGTTCCACTACAAAGATAAAGAGCAGTCATCCAACTTGCTCCTCCAGCTCAATAGCCTCAGACAGGAGAAACTTCTCACAGATGTGTTACTGTGTTCCGACAACGCTGAGATCCACTGCCACCGCAACGTCCTGGTCTCCAGCAGCCCCTACTTCCGAGCCATGTTCTGCAACAACTTCATGGAGAGTCGGCAGGCCAGGATCAACCTGCAGGGTCTGACGTCAGCCATATTGAACACTATCATAGACTATGTTTACACTGGCCTGGCTCATATTACCATGGATAATGTGCTGCCCCTCATGCAGGCCACATCTATGCTACAGTATGTTCGTCTTTTCGAGGCCTGCTCCAGTTTTCTTCAGGATCACCTGAGGCCTGACAACTGCTTGAGTATGATAAGGTTCTCAGAGATCATGAACTGTAACACTCTGAGAGAAAAGGCAAAGGATATGGCAATGAAGAGCTTCTGTGACGTGTCTCATTCGGAGGATCTGTGCGAGCTCTCTTTACCAGAGCTGATGGGCTACCTGGAGGATGATAGTCTTTGTGCAGAGGAGGAGCAGGTCTTTGATACACTTGTTGCTTGGATCCACCATGACCCTTTATCCAGGCGGTGCACCATCAGTGACCTTTTTAAGAAAGTGCGCCTTCGCTACATCCATCCCACCTACCTGTTCCAGTTCATCGCCAGCGACCCTCTGATCCAGTCCTCCACACTCTGCATCGAGCTCATTGAATCAGTCCGACGCCTCATGTTTTCTGTCAGCATCAAATCCTTGGGGGACTTGACAGGTGACTTCAAGCCTGTATGGGTTGCACCAAGGCGCTGCACCTACCATGACAATCTGGTGGTGGTTGGAGGGAGGAAGAACAATGAGCAGACCTCCAGAGAAGCTTTGGTGTTTGATGAGAAGCGCCAGGAGTGGAAGCGTTTGGCCAAACTTCCTAACAGACTGTACAAAGCTTCCTACGTGGCCCTTCACAGTGTGGTGTATGTTATTGGAGGCCTGAGCACCAATACAAAATACTGCCAAGTCAGCACAACCGTCTACACCCTCTCCCTCAAGACCAACGAGTGGCGGGTGGCCCAGCCCATGCTGGAACCTCGCTTTGCCCACCAGAGTGTCTCCTACCTGCACTTTATCTTCGTGCTGGGCGGGCTCGGCTCTGACAGACGGCTGACAGACAGCGTGGAAAGGTCACATGAGACTGAATCATTTTGTTGCATTAAACACTTTGAGCAGTAAGTGCAGTATCATCACTTTTTACTATGCTCCCAGGTACAGCAGCATGTTCAACCAATGGGAGACCATGGCCCCCATGCCCGAGGCTGTGCTCAACCCTGCTGTGGCGGCCACCAACCAGAGGATCTACATGTTTGGAGGGGAAGATGCCATGCAGAACCCAGTCCGACTCACTCAGGTAACATTCACTATAGCTATCACTAGAACCATCCATCCATTCATCCGTCTACAGTACTTTCTGTACCGCTTATCCTCATTAGTGACGCAGGCGACTTTGAGCCTATCCCATCTGACTTTGTGCAGGCTATACCCTGACTGGTTGCCAGGCTAATCGTATGGCAGGGTTAGGGTTAGGGGGATTAGGATTAGGGTTAATCCTAGGGTCAGGGTTAGGGTTAATCCTACACCCTAATCCTAATCCTAACCCCCTGAACAGGCATTCACACTCTCATTCATATCTACATTATGAACAATTTCGTGTCTTCAATGAATGTACCAAGCGTGTTTTCGGAATGCTGCGATTGGCTGGCAACCAGTTCAGGGTGTACCCCGCCTCCTGCCCGATGATAGCTGGGATAGGCTGCGGCACGCCCCCGACCCGAGTAAGGAGAAGCGGCTCAGAAAATGGATGGATGGATGGATGTTTTCGGAATGTGGGAGGAAGCCGGAGTACCTGGAAAGGAAAACACACAAGCACGGGGAGAACATGCAAACTCACAAGAACCAATCGTTATTCGATTCATTTAGTCGGTTTCTTTTCATCCCCTTCCAACTATGCAGGTGTATCACATTGCCAGGAACCTGTGGTGCAAGATGGAGACCAGAACAGTGAAGAATGTGTCTGCTCCTGCTGCTGTGATTGATGAAAAAATCTACATTGTTGGAGGTACTGGCACAGGTTTTCATAAAAATAATAGAATGAATTAGGTAAGGAATGTCCAGTGCTGCACAAAAGACTCATTAGATTTTTTGCTTCTGCAATGCTATGATGATAATGATGATGACAATTGTATAGTTATTTCTGTTTGATTATTAGAATACTGTGTTGTTAATTATTTGAATTGTACAGTATTTATTATCCAGACAAACAACCATTCACAATCACATTCACACCTATGGAAAATATGAAAACCAACGTGAAACTTACACAGGAAGACAGAGGCTGTGATTTGAACCCCAAACCTCAGAACTGTGAGGCAGATATTTTTTGAAATATGCACTAATAATGCAAAAATATAATTATAACAATTTAATTAAAATATGAAGGAAGCGGTGTCTCTCCACAACCTAAATGTAAGGGGACCCTAAAGTTATAATCATTACTAAAGTTTATATCTGTCCTCCAAACGTCTGCTTTGAAAAAAAGATCTAGTGGTTGCTTTTGTACAGGTATATGTATAGGTAGTAAAAATCACTGTTTGGTTGTAGTAGGTATATATATATATATATATTAGACAGGTTGCCCCCACAGAAAGTGAAAATGAATTTAATAATATAGTAGGTCTCCAGCAATAATAGCTTGCATTCCTCTGAGAAGATTTTCAACAAGCTGTTGGAGTGTTTCTGTGAGATTTTTTTTTTTTAGTTAATTCATTATTTTTGTTCTCATTGTACAATTTCTTGATGACTCTTATTCGAGACCCGCAGTCTCACATGAATGTCTCCCCTGTTCCAGGATATACCAGGAGGATGATCGCGTATGACACTAAGGCTAACCGCTTCCTCAAGTGTGCCAACTTGAAAGAGAGGAGGATGCATCATTCAGCTACAGTGCTCAATAACAAACTCTACATCACCGGCGGACGCTACCTCAACGGCCATGATGTTATTGAGGACTCAGACACTTTTGAGTGCTACGACCCAAAGACAGATGCTTGGACAGCCAAAGGGAGTCTTCCGTATAAACTCTTTGACCATGGCTCTCTTACGCTGACTTGTGTGTCAGTCACAGACGTGGACTAACTCGTAGCTGTGAGAGTCATTTATAATATTGATCAAAATGAAAGGCTGTCTTGATGCAGAAATAACTCATTTAAAAAAGGGAGCTGCTGTAGCCTGCCAACTCACCCGCTGACACTCACTCGCAGACGAGTGGAAGCGACTCCCGCTCTTGAGGTCACTCACTTGGCCACGCACATATCCAACCCACGAATTCTAGAGGTATTAGACTTTATGAAACAAGTTCATTTATTTACCATGTCTTTTATTATGTTAGTATGTTTTTTTTATACAAGACTGGTAGTATTTTGTTGATTAAAACGTAACAAGAAATGTGGTGGGGTTTTTTTTTGGATGCTGCAAAGGGTTAATGACACTTCAATTTATTTCAATGGGGAAAATGTATTTGCCATACAAGTAAATTGAGTTACAAGCTTAGTCATGGAACACATTACAGTCATCAACTTTACTTTTTTTTTTTTTTTTTTTTTTAAATATGTCTACTGGCCAGTTTGAGGTCACTAAACGTAAATATAGTTACAATTTGTCTGTTCACTACACGGTAAAGTTTCAAAACATTTCTGCACTCACTGCAATGAAAAAACATGGTGAAATTAATGTGCTAACCATAAAAACATTCTATTAAACTATCTTAAAAAAAGAATCATAATTTCAGTTACCACCTATAATTCGTGAACAGGATATGATCTTGCTGGGGCCTCCACTGTCATCAAAATACTCTATAACTTGTTCAGCAAAATATCTCATTTTACAGATTGTACTGTTAAATACTGTTGCATGCAGTAAACTGGTGGTCTTTTTGAAGCAAGCAACTGTTTTGTTATAATTGCTTTTTTCTTATAATCCGTGGAGTAATCATTTTGTCATGTGAACCTTCCGCTATTTCTTGTTTGGGCTTTTTACTGTTTCTTCTCTGTATAAAGTTGTATATGTCGTTTAATTTTGACCTTTTGCAGTGTTTGTACAAAAACTTTTTTTTTTTTTATCTCAGTGAAATATTCAAGAATAAATGGCTTTTATTTCTATTATTCCAATTTGTCTGCACAGTGACTAGTTTGCTGCCAGTAAATGCAACGTGAGTTACACACGAATCCCGCATGTCTCAACATGTCTGATGCCGCTCACACAGACAGAACCTTTATTTAGACCAGGCAGGTTCTTGGCATTGACAGGAGGAGAAACAGAAGATTATCATCAAAAAAAGCTATCATTTTACAAAAAAGAGGACCCTAAATCATTTTCAGCACTTAAATTCATCTGCTCCACATTAAACTAAAGTTTGGGGTTGACTGAGATGTCAAATGAGAGTATTTTTGATTTCACAGCACATGGACAGGAAAATGGGAGACACAAAGCTACCAAGCTACCAAGTCTGATTTACTCGGCTGAACATTCAGTTTAAAAAAAAAAATAATAAATCAATAAGGATACGCGGTTAAGAGAATGAATGGATGATTGGATGAACTAATTATCTGCTTAGAGGCACACTGTTTGATTTGATTTTCATGAGAATTTAATAAATCTTAACAGCTAAATTCAAAACATATTGAGTCATTTGCAAAGTCCGCATCAGCTAATCAGATGACATTTATAAAGCCATCTCAGCTGTTAAGTGAACACAACGTGACAGCAGGTATTACCTTGGCATGTATTTCATTGAAGGTCAATGGGTCAGATGGTGCATTTGAAGGCTGCATGCCAGCAAATGAAATTCAGGGGACAGTGGGTGGAAGTGTGTGTGAGTGTTATTTTGAGGCACAAACAAGAGGGCAACTGCGACACCACGTGAGTCATGTGGGCTGGCAGATGTGGGGGGGGGGGAAACCGTCATTCAAGGTTTCGCAAGAGAGAATGTGAGCGAGTGATGAAACCCATCCGGGAGCAGCTGTTTCATCTGCTCACAACATCACAACAAAAACAGGGATGACGGACAGCATAGAGGGAGGAGAGATCCACCATAGAGGTTTCCAAACAGCTAGCAGCATTCAGAAACCTTAACCAACATCACATTTGTGTCTGTTTATTGGTTTTGCTGGTGGCAGTTAGTGTTGCAACACTCGAGACTGGTCTCGAGTGTCAAGACCACATTTAGAAGGTCTTGGCCTCGTCTTGGACTCGACTGCCAAACGTCTCGGTCTTGTCTCTGTCTCGGACTGGCCGGACTCTGGATTTTCCGTTGAGACCAGCACTGATCTGCTATTCATAAACTTCATTAATGTGATCATTGAGAAGCACTTAGTAAAACAACAAATACCTTCAATTCATGTGTTATTAACCCCCCACCACTGTCTAATGACTAAAGACTGCAACCTTCGTGGCGGTATGAAACGCAGTGAGGAGAGCCCCGAGCAAGACATGTCCGCTAACTTGACCGTGAAGACTTCATATGTAAAACAAAGTGCAAAAGAAAACTGGTGTGCAAAATCTGTGGTCTTCAAGTCACTGAAACGACTTGGACAACGCTGAACCTTTGCCAGCATGTCAAAAGAAAACAAACACAGGTACGCTAACACCAGCGAATCTAATCTAATCTTTCTGAGATTAATATTTCTGGAAAGTGGTTTTAATTCCGCCTTAAATTGACATTATCATCAGACCCCACCATGCATGTTTAGGTCACAAAATGGTGCAGTCGCTTGTGTTTCTTAAGTGCAACCAACCTCACCTTGAAATCTTCATTTTTAAATAGACACAAGGATGTATTTATTGCAAAAATGTAGTTGAAAAAAAACTTAAGATTTGAGAGTTTTGCATGTTGTGCTTTGAAAGAGTTACATCGCTGTTTTTGGCTGTCAAACGTCTTTAAAAAAATTTAAAGATAGAACATTGTAACTATTCAACCTGGTCATCCGTTTTCAAATGTACTTCTATGGTCTTGGTCTTGTCACAGTCTCGACTTGTCTCAGTCTTGGCGCTGAGCTGGTCTTGACTCCAAAAGGTCTTGGTCTCGTCTCGGTCTCGGTGAGTTCTGGTCTCGGGCAAGTCTTGGTCTCCGATATTGTGGTCTCGAGCACACCAGTAGTGATCGTTGCGTAGCCTGGTTTGCCAGTACATTACCTGCCTAGCTGTAGCAGGCCTATAAATGTTCTCTTGTGATCTCTTCTTTGTAATGTAAGATAAGAACAGAAGAATAAGAACAGAATGACGACCTAGCGGTTAGCACATCCGCCTGTAAAATGGGAAATTGCATTAGACCCCACAGGGATTATTATAGATTATTATTATTCACCTTTGTGTAGTTTGGATTCGAAATATATCGTTTTTGGCAACAGTTCTGTAACTTTTGTCACACACCTTATACAGTATGTGACTTCTGCAGCCGACCAGTCGAGACTGTCTCATCCAAAGTCACAATTACTGACAATTACTCTCTATTTAATCATATCCCGCTGTGAAATTATATAAAAAAGGACAATTTGGTATATAATGAGGAACTTTTGTTTGATCTTTACATAATAGTTTTTAATACATTTAATAAGACCCTCAGACAACTACGTACAAAGAGAGACCTAGTTTATGCATTTTGACATGATAACTGTGGAACTATTGACTTATTTTTGAGTATGTATTGTATCACCCCATAAATTTCTTGATTTAAAAATCAACCCATCCATTTTCTGTCAACATGAATTGCTTCTGAGGGTGGGACTGAAGCCACGCTAGGGTAGTCAACATTGCACATTAATAGTGACTACACCGTGCATCGTACTATGCCTTCTAAATCGCCTCCCTAACTGATATTTGGAAATTACTTTCGAGAGCCAAACATGCCTAACCATATTTATTGTGCAAGTACTTGACCTCCTGCCGCATTGAACGCTTGGAAAATGTAATAAAAGGAGGCTTTTTTACCTCTCTCTTTCTAGTGGATTAACTGACACAAAGGCACTATGATTGACCTCATTAAACTACAATGACTTTTTTTCTTTGCATCACTTTCCTTCAGTTAACAGCAGATGGAACACTTGTTGGGACTTTCTGTGCTATCATGTTGTTTGGTCTACTACAGAAATAGAAGCAATTGCACATCAGGGGATAATTTACCCCCACAATTCACACCATAGCATGCATTCAGTCATGAAGTTCCACTTTATACGTATAAACACATCACACCGTCTTGTTAGCCACAGCTATTTCCTAGAGTCTGTCAAAATGGTAGCAATTGCCCCAATCAGTGCTCACTAAATGTCCACGTTAGTGTCTGCATGTGATGTTGAATACAAGATTCAAGCATGTGCGTGACCTTTTGCCTACATTAGGGTGTTGCATTAAAACCACCAACACTAAACTGTAGAAGCAACCATCCCAAAAACAACGTGGGATTGGAAATAAACAGCAGTGTGGGTTAAATGATCAAATAATCATTTTTCACACATATTCACATCTTCAGCATTACAAGCAGTCTTCAGCGATGACTGATGAGTGCACATGAACAGAAAAGACAATGCAACAAACACTCATAGTGTTTCCCCCATCAACATGAGATGAGCTTCTACCAAGAAGACGAACAGTGTTGCTGCTGCTCACATTTTAACAGATTGAATAGTGTTATGAATTATGAAGATGTGGAAAATGTCCCTCTCGCCATACAGACAGATGTAAAAAAAAAAAAACGTTCCTTTACTCTCAAGCACATCGACTCACACACACCATCTGTGTAGCTGGAGCCTTTTGCCCCTGTCACTGAATGCGCTATGCATATCAAGCTGCAGGACATTATGGAAGTTTGTGGAATGAAGCTAATCTAAACTGAGCTGACCTAAGTGCAGCATACATCTTCATTTTGACAGCACAATTGAAAGTGAGCAAAACTTTGACATTCTGCCCTCATGGATCCATTGGCGATGCTTTGAAAATTTGAAATTGAAGTACAACGGCACAGCCCCATCCTCCTTACAGGATAAAAAACCCCACACAATACAGAATGTAACTCAATACCCATGCCGAATGAGAAGGACAACTTGATCTATTTATATTACCAAGAGTGACTACAGATCATGAGACTACACTGCTATGCTTCCTTGTTACGTTTCTAAACATCTTCCTTGTATATTTGAGGAATATATTGACCATGAAAAATAAAATTATTACTCAAGACTGGTTTGTGTGACAACAACCTATGCAACATGATCAAACTGAATCTCAGTTGCAATAAATCAGGACAAAATACTCTATATGATTTGATAACTTATAATTGTTATACAAATATATGTATATACTTGTATGATTCAATAATTTATTATTTGTGTTTATAAGGTTTCTTTTAATAATAATAATAATAATAATGCTATTGTGACTTTAGGCTCAACCTGCCACAGTGAGTCATTCGCAAGTTTTGTTTGGCACAGTTTTTACTTTGTAATATAACAAAATATGTCAGTAAATGGGGTTTTTTTCTGCCAATTTGGTTGGTTACTCTTCCATTTACTAAATTGTTCTTTATTTGTATCCACAGTGGGCCTGAGGCATGATTAAACGAAGGCCTGGAACACACATTGGGATGGCAGTTTTTGTCTGCATTTTGCCCCTTCCAGACCAAGGACAACAAACGCCAGACTATTTTATGTTTTATAAGATTATCCTACAAGATTATCCTGTGGTTTGAGGTGTGTTAAGAGTGAATTTGGGCTGACAATCTTCACAATTAAATGTGTTCTATATCTATGACCAAAAATCTTAATGTGTTTGGGGAAAACCTATACCTCCTCAATCATCACTGTAAATTGTGATGTGAAACAGAATGTAGCCAATCAAGGAAATGAATGACCTGACTGAAGAACAAGGAACCAGCCGTACATAAAAACAAACATGTCCTACCCAATGTCATGTTTTTTTTACAAGGGGGTTTAAATAGTATTTTACAAAGCAAGTGGTTGTTGGCAACATCAACATTCTACAACAGCACTCACCCCTCCGGTCCCTTCTGCAACACTCGGCGCAATCATCAGCGCAACATATCGGCTTGTGTTTCTTCTTCCTCGTTTTTGTTACATCAGGTTTGCCCATGCAAGACTTCTGTCTTGGCGGACAAGACTTGAGATCAGTGGTCAAACAGAAGCGTTATCTGTGTGGCGTTCTGTGATGATATTAACGGAGCACATCACACAGGACCACCAACACTGTTAAAAGCCTGTTTTTTTGTTTTTTTTGGGGGGGGGGGGTTATCTTCATGTATGGGGTCTGTATATCTTTTAAAAAATCCTTATGTGCGTACCAGGCCCAAGCAGCTGCTTAGGCCTCCCCCATAATATTCAGTACCCCACTTTGTGTTTTATCACTTGCAATGTTGTACCAATTAACCTCAGTCTGCTCTTGTGTATTTTCTTCATTTATTATAGTGATGATAATCCCTCATGAGCAAAGTCAACAATGATTGATCTGTTATGAATATTATTTGAATTAATAGTGTGCTCCAAAAAAAAACCCATCTTGCTTGGACCATGTGAACTAAGAACACTTCCGCGGTCATCAGCAACAACTCACAACACCTGGCCCCAGCGTTCATATAAGTATCCTTTACAATTGTGAAACAACTCGAGGAAGGGATGTTTTTTATTTTTTAAAATTGATTTATTATTATTATTTTTTTTTAAGAAAACGTTTAACGGAGTTCAAAAGTGAAATATGTGAGTCCCTTCGTTTTTAATTGAGCAGTTTTGAGGTTAAACAGTAATTGCTTGCTTGTGCTGCCAGCTGCCTGAGACGGTTACGTAATGATCTCCCAAAGCGGCTCAAGCCTTGGAAGAAAAAAGGAAGAAAACTGGTTCTAGCGTCTTTCCGCCTAATATTTCTGACCACGCGTACTTGGTGTCATCAGGGCGTTCGTACGTGATGCGGCCTTCCCCGTGTGTGTTTCTTTTCCGCGACGTTTTGCCACGCTCGAGTGGATAAACAAAGCCACGTGCTGCAGGGAAGTTTCCGAGGTGGGCGGGGCCAGCGTGCTTCCGGGAGCATATAAGAAGAAGCTGCGCAATCACAATAAACCTTCAACAGCAAGTGTCGTCAACGAGCAACGCCGTCAGTGGGTTTTTTGTTTTTAATTTTAAAAAATTCTTCTATTCGATAATTTTTTTTGCAGCATATTTGCTCGATCCCAAACAAGCGAAGGATGCCATTCCTCGGACAGGACTGGAGGTCGCCGGGACAGTGTTGGGTTAAAACCGAGGAGGGATGGAAAAAGACAACCGTGGACGAGAAAAACAACAACATCTCCGTGGAGAGGTTTGTCATCAAAATGCGTAAGCAAAACGTCACCACGTTTGAAATATATGATGGAAAAAGTCAGAAGTGACCTATTGAAGCAAGCGGCATGCAGTGCACCAAGTATGCTTTCCTTCTCGCTGGTCCTTTTGTTCTGATGTCTCTCTCCTTTGTTGCTAATCGCTCATCTATTAATAACCCCTACAAGTGAGCGGATTAACGCCGGGTGAGTCACTTGAACAACCTGACTTGACTTCCTTGTGTCACAAACAATTTGTCTTCAACGTGACAACATCCTGAATGCAATCCAGATGTTTTTATTTTTATTTTTTATTTTTATAATGTGTACGTTAAGAACATGGGCCAAAAGTGAAGCTTCCTAAGAGTGTATGGTGAAATACAATGTTTCCCAACGTTTATTAAGACATATACATATTTTACTTACAAAAACTCAAAAGCACAGCACCGGATGCAAATGTCACAAAAAAAGAGGATACACAGGTGAATTCTGAACCTTCAACCATCTAGTGCAGCGGTACTCAAACTCTTTACACAAGTACCACCTGGGGAAAATGTCTGGATCTCCAAGTAGCACCAACATGACAAACATTAAAATACAGTACTGTAGTAGGCCCAAGTGTTCATAAAAACATAGCTTTTATTCTTAAAAAAGTAGAATGGTTATCGTAAGCCGCTATAACGTTATGCACAGTTTGAACATTAAACATGTCTCTTAAATATAGGGGGGGAAACTACTAATATAATGATTCACTTCAAATGTATTGCACATAAACATTAAATAAAAATTGTACTTGGATACATTTCTAAAACCAAATTGTTCTTGAAGATTAAATGCATATGTGCTTAAAAGTTAAATACAAAGGACCTTCAAAACATGCACTAATTGAAAATTGTTCTGTTACTGGGTTAAGAAAGTTTAAAATAGGCTGTATGCGCAGCTACAAGCATCATTCCAATGTTTGCTTTTATTTCACATTTTAAATTTGTATATAATTCAGTGATTCTTTCACATACCACTAGAGGGAGTCTGAGAGCGTCACTAGTGCAATAGCATTTAACACATTCACTGCCATTGACGGCTTTAGAAGTCAAATATCCATGTTAACTGGGAAGACTGGCAGTGCATGAGTTAATGTTCTGCCTGTCACTATACGTCACTGACACAGATGAACAAAGACGTGACAACAAGACAAATGGTTTTCTGACCAATTGAATTTAGATAATTTCCCATGTCACACCTGAGCTTTAACGGCACGCTAATGTGCCACGACCCGCGTTGAGAATCACTGGTGTATTAAACGTGTTCTTTGTGGTTTTCGTAGCTTCTGCAAAGCCGAGCATGAGTGTTTCAACAAGGAGAACTTGCTGCTTTCTCTCAGCTATGACATGTCTGCCAAGAAGAGGAAAAAAGACCTCATGAACAACAACACCAAGGTCCCATGTGAGTCACTCACCACCATCTGACTGATTGTATCACGATCAAGTATCTGTTATTGTTGAGTCTAGCGTTATTATGTCAATAAAAACTCCAAGTTAGCTTCCATTCATAGATTGGCAGGAGATGCGCACAAACTTTTTTAGCATTCATTTCCCTCCATGCCATGAACTCTGTTTCAGGCCACTAACACAAACATTGGTGCTTTCTCACAGATTTCCACAGGGAAAAGTGGATTTATGTTCATAAAGGAAGCACCAAGGAGGTAATGTATAACCTTCGCTGCCATAAGATTTTGTCAACTGCGCAGGATTGCAAACTAATACCTTGTTAATTAAATTCTCTCAGCGCCATGGCTATTGTACCCTGGGGGAAGCCTTCAACCGCTTGGATTTCTGCAGCGCCATCAAGGACACGAGGAGGTTCAATTATGTGGTCAGAGTGAGTCCTCCCTGAAGGGGTTAAAGCTTAGAGGGTGTGTGTGTGTTTGTGTGTGTGTGTGTCGCTTATCAATACTCTGCAGACAGTGCTGATGATACTGACGTAGCCAGTGCATGTTTGTGTGTGTGAGTCATAGCAGTTAATGCTAATCGCAATGGAGGTGGTGGTGTTGAAATTGTCTCCCCAAAGTAAAGTAGCACCAAATATCGTCCCCCCCCCCTCCCCCCCATCAAGGATCTCCTCACTGATGTTAACTTTTCCCACATGTAACCCCACGTGAGCTGCATGTGGGCTTATCTACGCAGTGAGGTGAGACCCCTCCTCACAGGCCGCGTGAAACTCGACATGGTAGTTGTCAGGTGATTCTGACTCCCCCGCCTGCCCCATAGTGTGACTCACACCTTGTGGTGTGTTTTGCCCTTGCTGTCCGCATTCACTATATCCTCTCTGTAAAAAAATTATCACATTATTCAACAATGTATTATGACAATAATCATGAGTCCTGTACTTGCCATTTTAACTTTCACTTATTAAATGGAGCTTTCTGCAGATAATAGTTTGTGTGTTTTGGAATGACTTTTTAATGTAACCTCCCGGGCTAACAAGTAGTCCAGTGCCGTAAGCCGGTACAACATTGTCTGTGTAACACAATCGTCTATTCTGAACACACCGTCCTGGGTCACTGCTTTCCTCGGTGTACGTCTGATTGCTTCATTTCACTCCGACTCACTACGAGAGTCAGTGGGTCCCCTCTTGTGTCACGAGAGACAAATGGAGGTTACTGCTTGGAGAGAGAGAGAAACATTAAGGTGGATCTCAATTGGTATTATATAATAGCAAGCGGTCTTCCTAATACCGTCTATGTTTGTGGAAAAATGTAAGCTGAGTGCCAGGCTAGGAAGTGCAGTTTCGTGAGCCACGGGTGCTAAAAGTAGATACGGAAACGCACATTGTTCTGCCCGGCTGCTCTACAAAGTGAGCAGCGCTTGATGAGCTGCTAAAAGACGAAGGTCATAGGATTAGGCTGAAGGAATGCAGCTGGAAGGAATGGAAAAGGCAATAAGACGCAAGCAGACCAGCTTAAAAATGAGCACGAGGTTTGAGGATGAAGAAACCAGTACTTCAGTACTGTACTTTATGTACAGTACCTTTTTTAATGTAATTCAGTTCATTAAGCACCTTGGCAATGGGGGCAGTTTCTCCTGTGGTCCTGCAGCTTCTCTGTTTTACGACGTCCAAGGTCAAACATGTTCTTCCATGATGTCACATCATGTGTTCCATGCCAATCTGGTACGTGCCGTGTGTTTGAAAGCTAACGGTGATAACCACACATGCACACTCTGAATAATTCACTTGACAGGACCAGTATGCAAGTGATTAAAGCTTGTTTTGCAAAGTTTTTGGGCTCCCCGGGCTGTGGGCCAAATGCTTCCCAGCAGCTGCTTTCCCCCTGAAAACATTCAATGAATTTCAGCCCAGGTGGATTGCAGCCAGACTGTGCTCATCAGGAGTGTTTGTGTTTTGTGTTTGTGTCTTTACTTAAGAACGTGGTATAACAAACTTTGAGTAACAAATCAGTGGAACATAGTCTCTCAGCAGACAGCAGTCAATTTATGCTCTTTTCTCCCCTCCCCTCTCGCTCTTTCTGTTCAAGCTCCTGGAGCTTATCGCCAAGTCGCAGCTCCCCTCACTCAGCGGCGTGGCTCAGAAGAACTACATGAATATTCTGGAGAGGGTGGTGCAGAAAGGTGAGCCTTGTCACACTTCTCATGAAAGTCGTTTATAACAAAACTCTGCATTTAGGTTTTTTTTTTTTTTTTTTTTAAACTCCAACCCCATCAAACAGCTTGGGATAAACCACAACACAGATTATGTTCATGTTCTTGTATGAATGAATGGACAAAAAAAATCATACAGAAGCACTCCAAAGTCCTGTAGAGAGTCTTCCCAGAAGTGTGGAATCTAATTTGCTCTAGCTACAAATGGGGTGCCTGCTACTTAAGGTCATCTTTCATAATAATAATAATCTGTTGATGTAAGGGTCTTATGTCCCAACGATGGTCTATATAATGGTTTTGATACACATTGAACCCTCTGTTTGCCAGAGATGGGAACTGAGCCCTGTCGCGAAAATCTGAGTAATTGACGCCCCGCCCCCCTAAAAAAAAAAAAGTTTGTAATTGCCTCTAGATGCCACAAGATGGTGGCAAAGCACTACTTGGGTCCAAACGAAACACCTCAACTTACTTCAACATATGTCCTTGTCACCAAAATTGCCACCAGAGGGCACCAAAGCAATACTGTTGTTGCTTATGCCGACGCTAAAACAACAGCGAATAGGTGAGCTTCCAAAGAATAACTGAGTATAGGTTAAAAAAATAAGCGAATATGCAAAGTCGTGAATGCCAAATTCTGAATATGTGGGGCTTCAGTGTGCAGTTGTTTTGGTGTTAATGCTAACATCTATGCAGACAGACACGAGATGGCTCTGGAAACCACACTGTAAACCAAATACTGTTTCGAGTTTGCGCTTTTATTGAGCTTGTTTAGGTGCTGTTATGAAGCACATTCATCCATCTTCCGTTCCGCTTAGCCTCACTAGGGTCGCGGGCGTTCTGGAGCCTATCCCAGCTATCTTCGGGCGAGAGGCGGGGTACACCCTGAACTGGTCGCCAGCCAATCGCAGGGCATATAGAAACAAACAACCATTCGCACACATTCACACCAAGGGGCAATTTTGAGATGTCAATCAACCTACCACGCATGTTTTTGGGATGTGGGAGGAAACTGGAGTACCCGGGGAAAACCCACCCAAGCACGGGGAGAACATGCAAACTCCACACAGGCGGGGTCGGGATTTGAACCCCGGTCCTCAGAACTGTGAGGCAGATGTGCTAACCAGTCGCTGGCCTGACATAACAGCACAAAATCACACCACCGCCACGCCATATAAATGTACATGTGTTTTAATCATGAGCATACTTTTTGTGATTGTGAGCAAATGTTTAATTTGTCCAAAGTTTGTGACCGGTCTCTAATCGCTCGTCAAAACTCCTGCCGCAGTGCTCGACGACCAGCAGGATGTGCGTCCCATCAAAGAGCTGCTACAGACGCTCTATCTCTCGCTGTGCGGTCTGGTTCAGGACATGGGCAAGTCTGTGCTGGTGGGGAATATCAACATATGGGTGCACCGCATGGACAATATCCTGCAATGGCAGCAGCAGCTAAACAACATCCATATCAACAGGGTGAGACATTGCTGGTTACATTCACAGTTCTGTTTATATAGGTTTAAAAAAAAGTGCTAACTTTGTTGTGGCCCTTTCAGCCAACATCAACAGGCATGACGCTGATGGAGCTGCCTGCCAGCCTGCAGCTGAACATCATGCAGCGTCTTTCGGATGGCAGGGACTTGGTGTGCCTGGGCCAAGTTTGTCCAGAATTGGGGGGCCTTGCTGAGGACCGCCTGCTTTGGAAGAGACTCTGCCAGTACCACTTCACAGACAGACAGGCATGTGGACATGTGGCTCATCTGTAAACGTACTACTTCAGTGGGCAGGGAATTTAATCCTAATCATGAAAATACATTCACCAGACATTATACAGTATTAGGTACACAGTCTCAAATATTCCACATTTACAAATGGATATTATATTTAAAGAGAGCGTCCATTGCACTGGTGTCATCAGGGGAGACAGCGTTGTACAGCTGAGTATCTTCAGCGTAGCTATGGAAGTTCACTCAGTGCCTCCTGATGACTGCCAAGGAGGGAGCATGTACAAATTGAATCATAAAGGGGCTAAAATTGAACCAGAAGGCATAACCACTTTATGTCGAGGAGCATGTATCTATGCTTACCATAAAAGTTCTGTGAGGTAGGATAAAAAAACATTTGCATGCAGCACCAGAGAGGCCAACCAGATATTTGTGTCTGTTTAAAAAGAATGGTGTGGTCTACTGTATCAAAAGCAGCACCGAGAGCCAGCAGAACAGACACCATTTGTTTATTGTAATTACGATTACCTCTAAAAGTTTGACAAGGGCAGTCTTGGTGCGGTGTTTTACCCTAAAACCAGACTGGAACTTTTACACTTAACACCCTGCTTACGAAAATGTACTTGATAAGCCAGTGGGTTAGAATATTTGGCAAAAAAAATAAAATAAAACAATGTTGTGATGTTTTTTTAAAAAGTGTTGTTGCTCTTTTAGATCCGAAAGCGTCTGATGGTCTCAGACAAAGGTCACCTGGAATGGAAGAAGATGTACTTCAAGCTGAGTCGCTGCTATCCTCGCCGAGAGCAGTACAGCGACACTCTGCACTTTTGCTCACACTGTCACATCCTTTTCTGGAAGGTATACACATTAGTATTTTTATCTTGCACCTAAAATGTATGACTATGACTAATAACAGTATTTCGGTGACTTAAGTCGAGGCAGTATTTCAAGTGTCATTCTTTACCACAACAGGACACAAATCATCCCTGCACTGCTAACAACCCAGAAAGCTGCACCATGGCCCTGTCCCCTCAAGACTTCATCAACCTTTTTAAATTCTGATGCGCTCCCACCCTCTGAAAGAGATGAGCTGCGTGTACATACTGTACATTAACATGTATGTTTTGTTTTATCGATTCCGGCATGTATATTCAGATGAGATGTCTGCAATTGAGATTTCGGTTTGTTTACGTTTTTAGGTAAGAGGCTGTCATTGTTAAGTGAGTGAAGGAGCGCTCAGGAATTTTGGAGCAATCCTCCTTGAGCAAGAAGTGGGAGCAGTAGAAGTGAGGAAATGCAGTAGTTTTAATTTGTTGTTGGTTATAGTTGATTTCAAGGCAGGAATTTGGAAGGTTATTCATACGAGTAAATATGTAAAATGATTATTTTATATTGTATTGTTATAGCTGACCACATTGGGAGTACAGTGTTTAAAGCACAGAGGGTATGGTTTGGTTTGGCACTGCTATTACTCGAGGCGTCAGTACTGACGAGAAATCAAATGGAAGCAACCGGGTGTAAATGCACCATGTTTTTTTAAAAATTTACTTTTACACTTTTATAAAGATTTGATGCCTTTTTTAATGTCTTCATTTTCTGCCGTGGCTGCTATTGCAATTGTTTATGACTGAGATGCGTGCAACTTGGTGTGCCTTATTGCAAAACTTGAAACTGGTACATTATTCCAGATCCTGATGCTGTTTAATGATTTTGAACACAATCGTGTATTTTCTTAGATACCAAAGAGTATGTGGAACATCATTTTTTTTTTTAATAAAGCCTCCTGCATGTTAAAGCATCATGCTGCGTATTTATTAAAATTCTGGTTAAGTAGCTCAGCTTGTTTAAATGGGTTTTGAAAGAACTGCAGTCATATCCAGACTTAATCTTAGCACTGCTCTACCAATTGTTGTACTTAATATGCAAAGCATTCTGTAAATGTCTGTTATGTCAATAAAATGTTTACTTTCAAAAGCACTTTGTATTTATTCAGCAGACAAGTCTTATCGTCTTTGGTTTCCCCCATTTCTTGGGACAGTGCAAAGGGGACTAGCGCCCTCTTCTGGATACATTCAGTACATTCTGAAAACCTCAAGCTATTCGTGCCATATGGGAGAAAAGTGTTCGGATTGTACACTTACTGCATCTGCAGTACGTCAGCATGAAATTTCCGTTTCATGGAAAATAGCCACGAAAATATGGCTGCTATAGAAAACAGAATTGACATTCTGCTCTTCATGTAATCCTTATTGCAAATGTTAAGTTACAAACAATGGATTCATTTGTTGCAACAGTTGTCATAAACAAATACAACTTATTAGCAGAGAATGTGAATAATGTCATAATTTACTGTTTGTACTAAATGTTTAAAGTCTCGATAATTAGTCATTAGACATGTTCAGTTCTGTAACACCGTGAATCTCCCCCCAACAATCACACTTTGTTGGACTATAGTGTCGTTCTCCACGCGTACAAAGGCATGAGGGTTTAGTGATCACACACGATCACTCACACACACAGGCAGCATTATGAGGCCAACTGGTTTTCGGAACTGCACCCACCCTCCCACATAACTTCGATCTCAGTTGCAAAGAGTTTGAGGTTCCACTGCCTGACGATGCATCAAAAAGGAGCTGCTGTTCTGTGGTAATGTGAGCAAAAACCTCCATTCCCATCGGAGAACACAACGCTAAATTAAACCCTAGCTACCATGCTACTTAATTCCTCTTACAGCATGCAAAATACATATACTTTAATCCATTAAAAAAAACATTTTTTTCCCAGAGGACTCTTACCACCTGCAAGAGAGGTTTACCGTTCCCAGTTATTGATACTTGTATCTACAAATCACAACCGCATTGGTCATCCCCATTAAGTATCATTCATAACTCCAGATGGAGAGAAATACGAGTTAAACATCAAAGTTGAGCATGCTCCCAAATGGATGGTGTCAAAAACAGGGGCACCCTTTTCAGTAGTTAGTTCCAAAATCTTTTTCTGTTGGATCAGAAGTTGTTGATTGAGCATTCAGTTGCTCCCATTGGATCCACAACTCTACCAGTGTCAATCTTGCATGTGCATGTACTCCACAAGTAAACCCGTGTGTGGTGTGAGAAGTCCACAAAGACTCCCCCATGCATTAGTCCGAAGCACTTGCTATACGGTGTGGCATTCCTGCAAATGTCAAGAGTTAACAATTAGGTGAGCAAGAAAAAAATAAGACTATCGTACTGTACATGCCTTTTATCAAAGGAGAAAAAAAGTTGCTCAGGGTTACCAGAGTTAATCAATGTCAGAGAGTAATGTTTTCTCTTTCAGAGTTCTGAATAATCCACTCAATAGCATCCCAACCCTAAAGAGCCACAGAGAGAAAGGACAGATTAAAGGCCAGACATAGTAAAGCATTAGATGAAGTCAAGCAAAAGACCCTTACAGCAGCTGGACGAGGAAATTTCATCTTAACGTGCATGCATGTATGTGCGTGTGCGTGCATGTGTCTGTGTGTGCGCGCTTGTGTGTGCTGTTACCTTCCTGGCATTAGCAGACATTCTCCTCGCCATCATGCCCTCCAGGTAGCTGCTCAAACTCACTCCTTTCACAGTAATGATGGCCTCTTGCGTCAGGATGGTACTGTGGAGCACAAGAACGGTACAGCAAAATATATCAAAAGACACCGAGTAATTAGAGGGGAATGGAAAAAATAAACTTACACCTCAGGGTTGTCTGGGTGTGGCATGTAAACGAGCCTCTCATCCACTGATATCAGGTTGGTGAGAGTAATCTGCGGGAGATAGCAAACACGAACTACAATTTGAATGGAAGGAATTATTTCAAATTTAAATGACATGATTTCCTCAAATCCGAGCCTGCACCCGACTGGATGATCGACATCATGCCGGGTGCCTTGTCCACTTTAAATATTAAGTGTTCCACCTCAAATAGACACCTCCCCTTTTCACCAAAGATGTGGTAGACATCTTTACCACAAGAGATTGCATCTGTTAAGCTGACATTTAGGTGGACTTAGAAAGTGCCTCCCCAATAGACCTTTCCTAATGTTTGTAAATCACAAGCACCAGGGTACTTCCGAGTGGCAGAAAGTGATTGTGTGCTGACAGAAAAAAAAACATTCAAAGTAATCAATCGGAATCCGTGGATGTCGTAAGTAGTTATACAACGAAGATCGCATGACTGTCAAAATGGCTGATCTGTATTCATATTGTTTGGGGGGTTTGGGGGTTGTTTGGGGGTTTCATTGACTGGGGGTTAGTGGTACTAGCTGACAGAGCTGTACGAATAATCCAGTTTGCCACATATTGTACGGTAGATTTGAGCCTGGGAAATGATCCAATTTCACTTCATTGGTCTGAAAACTATATCCATTTACTACAAATAATGTACAACCCAAATTCCAATGAAGTTGGGACGTTGTGTTAAACATAAATAAAAACAGTTGGGACGGAGTCATGTTTACCACTGTGTTAGATCACCTTTTCTTTTAACAACATTCAATAAATGTTTGGGAACTGACGACACTAATTGTTGAAGCTTCATAGGTGGTATTCTTTCACATTCTTGCTCGATGTACAGCTTCAGCTGTCTCCGTTGTCGTATTTTATGCATTATAATGCGCCACACATTTTCAATGGGAGACAGGTCTGGACTGCAGGCAGGTCAGTCCAGTACCCGCACTCTTTTACTACGAAGCCACGCTGTTGTAACACGTGCAGAATGTGGTTTGGCATTGTCTTGCTGAAATAAGTAGGGGTCTCCATGAAAAAGATGTTGCTTGGATGGCAGCATATGTTTCTCCAAAACCTGTATGTAGCTTTCAGCATTAATGGTGCCTTCACAGATGTGTAAGTTACCCATGCCATTGGCACTAACACAGCCCCATACCTCCACAGATGCTGGCTTTTGAACTTTGCGTCCATAACATTCCGGATGGTTCTTTTCCTCTTTGGCCCGGAGGACACGATGTCCACAATTTCCAAAAACAATTTGAAATGTGGACTCTTCGGACCTCAGAACACTTTTCCACTTTGCATCAGTCCATCTTAAATGAGCTCGGGCACGAAGAAGCTGGCGGCGTTTCTGGGTGTTGTTGATAAATGGCTTTTGCTTTGCATAATAGAGTTTCAAGTTGCACTTAAGGATGTAGCCCCGAACTGTATTTACTGACATTGGTTTTCTGAAGTGTTCCTGAGCCCATATGGTGATATCCTTTACACATTGATGTCGGTTTTTGATGCAGTGCCGCCTGAGGGATCGAAAGTCACGGGCATTCAATGTTGGTTTTCGGCCTTGCCGCTTACATGCAGTGATTTCTTCAGATTCTCTGAACCTTTTGATGATATTATGGACCGTAGATGATGAAATCCCTAAATTCCTTGCAATTGAACCTCACCCCATCTTTGCTTGTGAATGACTGAGCAATTCAGGGAAGCTCCTTTTATACCCACTCATGGCACCCACCTGTTCCCAATTAACCTGTTCACCTGTGGGATGTTCCAAACAGGTGTTTGATGAGCATTCCTCAACTTTCTCAGTCTTTTTTGCCACCTGTGCCAGCTTTTTTGGAACGTGTTGCAGCCATAAAATTTGAAGTTAATGATTATTTGTTAAAACAATAAAGTTGATCAGTTTGAACATTAAATATCTTGTCTTTGAAGTGTATTCAATTAAATATAGGTTGAACATGATTTGCAAATTATTGTATTCTGTTTTTATTTATGTTTAACACAACATCCCAACTTCATTGGAATTGGGGTTGTATCTTTGGTAATCAATCTACAGTATGCTAGTGACATATTGTGACATGCAGAACAATAAAATGCTTAGGTCGAGTTAACCTGTGTATCCACCTATTTCCAGTCACACAACAGAATAATAATATAAATATAACAATAGGGCGGAAAGGTGGATGACTGGTCTGCCTCACAGTTCTGAGGACCCGGGCTCAAATCCGGCCTCGCATGTGTGGAGTGTGCATGTTCTTCCCGTGCCTGCGTAGGTTTACTCCGGGCACTCCGGTTTACACCCCCAGCCCCCAAAAAAACAAAAAAACACGCATGGTAGATTAATTGAAGACTCTAAATTGCCCGTAGGTGTGAATGTGAGTGTGAATGGTTCTTTGTTTATATGTTCCCTGTGATTGGCTAGCATCCACTTCAGGGTGTACCCCGCCTCTCGCCCAGAGTCAGCTGAGATAGGCTCCAGCACGCCCGCGGACCCTATTTGAGGTTAAGTGGTTCAGAAAATGGGATGGATTGATATAATAATAATAGCCATGCACGTGCACAGACATTTTTGGGGGCAGTTGCTCGAGCCAAAAATAGGGCCCCAGGAGCAAAATTATTCATTCAATTAAGAAAGAACTGTATATATTTAACTTAAATATTAATTTATGTTAACATAATCAACACAGTCAATAATACAACTATTAACAAAGGAGGTGAAGGGAGGCTACAGTGATGATAAAATGTCAACACACCCCTGTTCAAATGAAGGAGAAAGAGGGGGTCTGGGTGCAAGGCGGGATTTGGCATATGTACAATTCTCCCAAGGAATCAAATAAATACCCGTCAGATTTCAAAACACTTTGAGTAAACTTGATAATGGGGATTTGTTTTTTTTAATTGATGAATGAATTAAAAAATGGGCTGCAGCAAAAAGTCTACTTTTTTTGGTTCATGGAAAAGGGAAGGTGCTTGAACACCATCTAGTGGCTATGTGTGCACGTGCCTGATAATAGCTTAGAGTTCCACACAACCCGCCCAGTTTTCACACTAAGTAAATACATTTGTGAGTCAATTAGGACAAGATCCTCATGATTTCAGTTCACAGAATACATTTTGTTTCTGGGTATTGGTGTGCCATGAGAGTTTTCTAATGTAAAATATATGCCTTTGCTCAATAAAGGTTGGGAATCATTGCATTCGAGAAATGGTTCCTTGCCCCCGAAAAGGTTGAAATCTACACACGGCCAATGATCTTACATTTGTTGAGCACAGTTCCATCTTCTTCTCCTCAGGGTTGACTATGGAGTGTTCCTTCACATATGTCTGCAAGTGGCTGGTTCCTAGTATCTACAAAACATGAAGTGACAATCAGCACGCGCCTTTTCGCAACTACCTTGAACTGAGCATGTTGACGGCATGACAACTGACCGCTCGTACGATCGCCGGCAGGCCCCACTCAGTGCTGAGGAGTCGATGGCTGTGCAGGCGTCCTTCTGCGTCCAGGCGGCGCTCCAATACATCCACGCCCACCACGTGCGGATTCATCGGATTAGGGTACTTCCTCATGGCGGCCTTGATCACCGTCTCCCAGGGGTAACTTCACACAAACAAGTACCTTTCCTCAAACTTTTTTTTTACCAGGCCATGGGCCACTTTAGCTTCACCCAAGGAGATTCAACTGATCGTGTCAGAGAGGTATTCATTTGACAACATGCTTACTATTGTGGTTGTAGTTTGTAGGTACGCTTCTAATGTTTTGGTGACCTTATCAAACCTCATGATAAGGGCAGAATTTTCAAAATACTACCGCTCTCTGTATGTTGCATTGCACTTTCCTAAGAACAGAAAACAATCAATAATTTTTTTTAAACTGTATTCAGTATATAATGAGTGAGCTATTCCCAGTTGACTACGGGCGAGGGGCTGGGTACACCCTGGACTGGTCGCCAGCCAATCATAAGGTACATATATACAAACAACCATTCACACTCAGCTCTATGGACAATTGAAACTTTTCAACAACGCTAGCATTCATGTTTTTGGAATGTGGGAGGAAGCCTGTAGAACATGCAAGCTTCACACATAGGAAGGCCTGAGCCATCCATCCATTTTCTATACTTCATATCTTCATTCCCCTATCTCACCTGACTTTGGGCTGGGTACACCCTGGACTGGTTGCCAGCCAATCGCAGGGCACATTTCGACCAACCGTTCACACTCACATTCGCACGTATCTGGACAATTTAGTACACCATACTGCCCCAGTAATAAACATATTGTATTGTTAAATGAATACAGGTACTGTATTTGGGTACAGTTCATATAGACTAGGCAGTTGTGCCGTACTCAAAGTTGTGGCCAGTGAGGGCATACAGTAATACCTATAAAATAAAACAGGAACACGTGGTCATTTACTTGCGGTGTTCTATTGTGTGATCATATATCCATCCATCCATTTTCAACACCGCTTATCCTGGTTAGGGTCGCGGGACGCTGGAGCTGACTTCGGGCGAAAGGCGGACTACACCCTGAACTGGTCGCCAGTCAGTCGCAGGGCACATATAGACACGGACAACCATTCGCACTCACATTCACACCGTCACTGAGTGGAAACTGAACCCACGCTGCCTGCACCAAAGTCAGGCGAGTGTACCACTACACCATCAGTGACCCGTGATCATATATTTCTTTCCATTTTTTTTTTTTTTTTTTTTCTCTGAGTCTCCTCAACCCTCACATGACGTGTAGCATCAGTGAGTTGTCTAATTTTTAGGAACAAATCTTAATAAATAAATATATATATATATCAACAGTACCTGAAAGCATGCTCTGTGTTCCAAATCTTCATGTTTCTAGCGAGAGTAGTGACGTTGTCTCTTCAGAATACCTTCTGACGAGCTTCAGAGGACCATGTCCCGCTATGGGGATGATCAGTAAGTAAACTGGGGCCTGGGACCACCACCATCAGTTCAGTGCGTCCAGATGCTCTTTTTCCTCCGAGCACCAATGCTAAAGAAAAAACAAAAAGCGATTCATCCCGTTCCCCGAGAGACGGGAGCAGGAGGCAGGGAATGTGTAACCTACGCGTATACTTCAATGAGGAGGAGGAAAACGAGGCGCAAAGCCGGCCCAAGGGTTGTCGCCATCAAACGTAAAGTCACCCTAGACGCTCAAGTCACGTTCGGATTTTCAAAATAAAACAGTTCTCGTGGCCTAACAATTTGGTTCATGTGCTCTAACTGGTGATAATGTAGCATGATTAGTGCATTTGCAGCAGTAAAAGTAACATTACAATGGAATATTTAGGTACAGTATAAGAATTTAACCCTTGGGCAGCAGCAACAGTGACCGAGTTGTTTGCACGCCTGCCTCACAGCTTTGAGGTTTGGGTATTCGAAATCCGTCTCCTCGTGTGGCGTTTCCATAAAGTACATGCTGGTTTACTCCAGGTACTCTTGCTTTGTCCCACATAACAAAAACATACGTGTTACATTGGGGGTGAGCAAACGTCTGTGCTCAAGGACCACATTTGACTTTTAAAACAGTCATTGGCCAGCGAGTCATTAATAGATGAGTTAAAAAAAAGAATGAAAAAAAGTTAAAATGTGTATGTAAAATAGTTACATCGGATAGTAGGATAATTATGTGTTATTATTATTATTTGTTATTAATTGAATTTATAATCAAACAATGTTCAATGAACATGTAAGATTGCTAATTGTCGTGATAATTTTATTTTGTTTACAAATCAAACATTTATTTAGATAAACGAATAATAATAATAACTACAAAATGAATAAATGCATTTTAGCAAAGCAAATCCAGGGGGAAAACAGCTAAATTAATGTAACAAATGTTACAGGACTCCTTATAACGCAAATGCTTAAAGAATAGAGCAGGCCACTATTGAAATTAGTTGGATGGAAGTTTTATAATGAATTACCAACGAAATATGTTGTTGTAAAACTGATTTAAAAACACACCATACAGTAAGTGAAGAGAGAATCCTGGTGCACTGTTTCTCCCTGGTAGCATCCCTAGTAGTGTCCCACCCTCACCTGTCTTTCATAATTAAAACATCTCATACTTGTATCAAATGGTTGTCTCTTGTATTGGAACCCGTGTGACTGTACAAGTCCAGTAAAAAAGAAATCGACCATTTTATTTTGGTGGCACAGCTGCTGTATTTCCTGTCTTACCTCGGTGAATTTGACGATGTCAACGGGGCGCTTGTACTGCATCCGCCTCCCTTTGTGCGTATGCTCAAAGCATCCTTCCACCATCCTCACGCACCGAGCACGGGCTGAATCAAGCTGGACATAACACGCAGCGACAAGCAAAGCGGAAATGAGGTAAGAGTTACAAAATAAAGTCAACGCTTACAGCATATGCGCATGCTACTTTATTTTGAAATATGGATGTGAACCCAGAGCAGTTAATGTGTGTGTGAGGAGGTAACCTGACGGAGCTGCTGCGAAGGCTCAAGAGAATTGTTAGGCAAAGCAACGTCGGAGGGAGACATTCATGCCATCGCCATCGAACTCACCGCCGATGCTGAGCAATTGATATTTGGGGAGAAAAAATACAAAATAACTGGATTGGTAGGAGGGAGCATTTATACGCTGTATGACCTTGCACTGAATGTCATCAAAAAAAACAACACGGAAAGGTAACGGGCATCCCAACTGGTGCAGGAGAGGGCGATATAGAATGACATTTTGTGATATAGATGTTGTAACGACACTCGTTTTGATTTTGAAGCCGGAAATAGCTTCACGGGCATATACACGAGGACGAGAGAAGCGTTCATCCCTCCGAGGCGAAGGCCCCGGTCGGTGCATGCCGCAGAATGCAAATGTGCCGAATCACATCACCTGCGCGGTTTATTCAACTTCGTAAGGCGATGTGCTTTATCATTAATGGTGATTTGGGGGGGGGGGTGTATTGTGGGAACAGTTAAGCAACGTGAGGGCGATGGCGGATGCTGCGGCAGGCTTGGGCGAATGGGGTGTTGGTGATGGGCTGCTTGGGGGTGGGGGTCGCCCCCCCCACCACTACCATGAAATCAAGTCATCCTTGTTCTCCTCCTCATCCGCCTGCGACTGCTGCCTGTTGGTCGCGTAAAATAAAAATAAAAAATGTGCTGACACACGTGCTGTCCCGGCACATGCTCCCTGCCTTTTGTGCGCATTCCACGTTGCAAATAGACTCGAGTCACTATAGAATATAATGCATCCATCGCGGTTGCCTGTGGCTCGGTCTTCTCACTAATCTAATATGTTAACAAGCAGACACACAGTTAGCAAGCAGCATTTCTGGATCATTCTGTATCCGTATCCATGACACTCTTTTCTTCATTTCAGGTCACCAGACATGGAGATTGTCACACATCTGATTAATGACACCATAGAATTCTACAAATGGACCTTAACCATCGCAGGTAATCACAATGGGGTTTTGTCATACAAGACGGCAAATGTTTTATGGTTTTCCTATTATTAAACAAAAATCTGATACAGTAGAGACACAGTAGGCCTACATGCTTCCCAGTGGACAGCAACTGTTAATAGACTCAAGAATATGAATACAGTAAACCCCCGCTTGTTAATCATTTGCGCCCCCGCTATAATGCAAATTGCTTTTCCCAATAGTGATAGACCGGTTATCGGCCACTCCGTATAATATTGGCATTGGCGACCAGCTCAGGGTGTACCCCGCCTCCCGCCCGAAGATAGCTGAGATAGGCTCCAGCAGCCCATGACCCTGCTGAGGATAAGCGGTGCTGAAAATGGATGGATGGATGAACTGAGGTCTCATGAGGCATGATTCTAAGGTCTCACGTAATACGTCTTGCGTGACGTCATACGTGACGGCAGTAGCACTTTTTGAATCGCAAAAAAAAAAGAGCCACAAAAGCCAAAGAAAAAGCAGAGCACTCACTTCGAGTTAATCCTTTGATACTTGATCAGCCGTAGTTTTAGGCACTAGAAGTTATTTACAACATTGTAGCCATAAAAATGTTGAACTGTACACGGATCTCCGATGTCAGGGGCCTTTTGACTGTTGTGTGTATTTTTAGGAACTTACCCCAGCTCGCAACCTCAGCAGCTTCATAGTAAAATAAACCAATAGCTTTGTTTTCCGTTTAAAGTGCTCAATGTTTCCTACAGACAAGCGAGTGGAGAAATGGCCCCTGATGGACAACCCCCTGCCCACGTTGGCCATCAGTGCATCCTACCTGCTGTTCCTCTGGCTGGGGCCCAAATACATGAAGAACAGGGAGCCCTTCCAGCTCCGCAAAACTCTCATTGTCTACAACTTCAGTATGGTCTTCCTCAACTTCTTCATCTTCAAAGAGGTAAAATATTTATTTATTTAGTTTAATTATTTATTTTTTTTAAATATGCATCATAAATCATCCCCTTCAATCTTGTTGAGACAGCCTTGTCCTGCGGGTTTTGATTAACCTCATCAATGCTTTCCCTCCACTTTTGAGTGCCTGTCATTTTCTGTTTAACCACCTAACCGGGAGGGACTCAAATGATATACATTTTTCTTCCTCTAGCTGTTTATGGCAGCCCGGGCAGCCAGCTACAGCTACATTTGTCAAAGGGTGGACTACTCAGATGACCCCAATGAAGTCAGGGTGAGTGCAAGGAGCCAATGTGCAGGATTCTATGTATGTAATGCAGCTATTGTAAAGCAATATACAGTATTGAACTTGTTCTTTTATTGAACTAGTTTTAAAAGGCGTTCTTGGAAGGGACCTTCTAAAACAAGTATATTCTAAAAATAACCAATAAAAGGGGTCACAGGGGGGTGTCCAGTTTCAGTCATCTGTCTCCATGACGCAGTGATACCTGAAACAAAAGAAGCCAAAGCTCAGCTGGTCTCAGGTGATCTGGTCGTGGAACAATGTTGAGATTGCATACATGACATAAAGTGTACATACAATACGGGCTAGAGCTGCTGGGAAAACTGGCTCGTACACTGAGGCTGTCCCCACATATTTGGATATAGGAATGTCAAAATGAAGAATTAAGATTCAGTATGAATAAGGGGGGCACGGTGGATTTTTGGTTGGCACATCTGCCTCACAGTTCTGCAGTCATATTTCATACTTCCCAGACCAGACTGTTTTTTCCTCCCCAATTACTGAATGGCAATAGGTGGACTTTTACCAGTAAATTGTATTATTTCCAAATATCGACTTATCAGCAAGTGAGAAATAATGCTGCCACTTAGAATAGTGTCTAAGATATACAGTACTTCATGAGCTATCTGTCCCTGATTAACCTGTCACCCCGTGACACTGACATCAATTTTACTCTCCATAATGCACTCAACATGTGAACCAAGAATATTTTTTCCAAAAATGTTAAACATATTTGGATCTGGGGAATTCAAAGGTCTATTCAAACTGTATGAGGCATACTGCAAAAACAGAATTTTTGAAATTAAGGTGAGTAAATTAATTCATTGTCAACGTGGTGACAGGCCCAATTTAGTGGTACTTCAACCATAAATATTGTTTATGCTATCAAATTAAAGTTTCAAAGGATACCTTTTCTTTTATCATGGAATTCAGTGGCGTAACTAAGTGGTATACAACTAAGTGGTATAACCCACCCCTTGATTGAGAAATTAATTAAGAAGTGTGTTTCAAGACTATTGCCCGTATGTGTGTGTGTGTGTGTGTGTGCGTGCGTGCTTGTGTGTATTAGTCATATTGCAACTTAAAGAACATTTGACTGTACCCCACTCAGGTGGCAGGCGCTTTGTGGTGGTATTTCATCTCCAAAGGCATCGAGTACCTGGACACAGTGTTTTTCATCCTGAGGAAGAAGTTCAAGCAGGTCACCTTTCTGCACGTCTACCACCACTGCACCATGTTCACGCTCTGGTGGATCGGCATCAAATGGGTGGCGGGAGGACAGTGTGAGTGGCGTCAGGCTTTTTGCCAGCCATATTCAATCTAGATGTCAGTCTTTCTTCATTAAGATTAAAAAAATTATGCATGTCATAGTACATGGCGAAGGTTAGTGCTCACCAAATTATGAAAATACATACGGAGTAGACTAACTTAAATTGTTTTAACCTTTGTTTAATTGTCAGCTTTTTTTGGTGCACACATGAACGCGGCGATCCATGTGTTGATGTACCTCTACTATGGCCTGGCTTCCTGTGGTCCAAAGATCCAAAAATACCTGTGGTGGAAGAAGTACCTGACCATCATCCAGATGGTAACATGCTTCATCACTGCGAGACTCAGATAATCATTTTTTGTTGTTGTTTTTCCCCATTTTTCTTAGATGTTGTTTTCATTCTCTATTAATCTGAATTTATCCATCTATCTAAAGTGTTCCACTGAAAACATTGTAGTAAATTGTTTAGTGAGTATTTGTAATCCCAACACACAAACACATACAGTACATACTGTATTCACAGGTTTTTTTCCCCAACAAAGGCCTGTGCGCTCTTGTTGATAGTAAATTATGTTTGATTCACTGATTCACTCTGCAAACATGTAATCCAATCTGATGTCCCGCTTTTGTCTCAGATTCAGTTCCACGTCACCATCGGCCACACAGCTTTGTCCCTCTACGTCAACTGTGACTTCCCTCACTGGATGCACTACTCCCTAATCTGCTACGCCATCACCTTCATCATCCTCTTCGGCAACTTCTACTACCAGACCTACCGCCACCAGCAGCCCAGGCGCGACGCCCCCTCCAAAGCAGGCAAGGCCATCTCCAACGGGGCCATCAATGGACTCAGCAAGGCTGCCAATGGTGCGGCGGCGGTGAGCAAAGACGACAAACCCCAGGAAAACACTAGCAAGAGAAAGAGGAAAGGAAGAGCAAAAAGAGATTAGAGAAAATGGTTGTGGTAAGCTAGATCTGCTTTGAGTTATATAGTGTTCACCTGCAGAAGACCTAATTTAAAGAAAGATGGATGCGGTAAACGTGCGATGTATTCATTTCAAGACATGATGAGACTGGCTTTGTGTTGAGAGAGTGCCGTTTTGCTAGTATGAGAGGTTAAAGGTCGTACAGAGGCCACCATTATCACAAATAGGCCAAAATACTCTCATGTCAGATCCGAGTGTTTCTTCTCTCTCTAGTGGTGCAGCCGTGGACTGATGGGGAATTAACATTCTCTGGATCTTTTGGAAAGAAATATTATCACAGGAATACTTGTGCATACACACAATCATGTCTGTTTAAATTGTACACACTTCTTTCACATGTATGAAGCTGACCTTGTTCTAAAGTCATTGACTGGTGAGTTGCTATGATAATCCTAGAGGAACTGCCGCTGTAACATGGCAGAAGTCATCATATCGTACACAATGTCAAAAGACGTCCATCCGTTGTTCACCCAATATTGTAGTAAAGATGGAAGAAACTGTCAATTTCAAGTGGTATGTTGTAAGTAAAGATAGCAAGATAATATTTTGTTTTATTCTTTTGGAGTTGGATGTCAGTCTTCCATCGCATATGGAGGTGCTGCAGGTCCCAAAGTGATATTCAGTAAAAGTGTAAAATATTACTCTTATAAAATATAAAAGTATTACTGAATGGAACGTATGTTTTGTATGTCCCTACTTGTTTGTAATGTGACAAAGTGGACCTCCAATGTCATTTGCTCAGCCATATGTTGAGTTTAAGATGTTTGCTCCTGTTTTTTTTTCTATTTATATTGTCATTTTATTGCTTGTCTAATAAGCTGGTGAAAAAAGTTGTGCGCTTAAAGGTCATGTTATTGTTTAAGAGTATTCAAAGCTAGCTAGCTAACAACTTTTTTTTTGTTTTATTTAAATTGATTTCATTCTTTTGGTCAAATAATTTAAATGTTTTGATAGTTTTATGTTTACAGGCTTAGTCCATGCTTAGTCCATGTCTTCAGCTGGCTGAATGTAAACATCATCATAAAACAAAAAAAACAAAAAACAATTGTACTCTCATTAATTTATATAAAAAGCAGGATTTGTTAACGTCGACAGTGACTATGTATGGAAATTTGCCTTGAAGAATAACTGCTGCACCTGTAGTATATACAGTGTAAATTGGCATTATTTTCCAATTTTCATCAACAAATAAATTTCCATTTCATTGTTTTTTTTAATGTATGTTTTTCAGTTTTCATGTACATACTGATGATCTTTTTTATTATCTCACTGAGAATGCTTGTCGTGTATTTGTGATGTATATATTACATTGTGATGTTTTGTACTCTGCCCCCAGCTTGTTTGTTGGCTTGGACATTTGTCCACCTTGCTTTTGTGTTTTTTCTTCTTCTTTTTTTTTTAAAGGTACAATATCATAAAATTGAACTCTTAAATTAAACCGAATGCCTGTACAAATCTTGGGTTTCAATTACATTGTATCATGTAATAAATGCAATAGTAACTCATTTACAAAAACAAAAAGATAAACGTAAGATTTTTATCTCAAAACGTATTGCACTACTCATTAATTTGGTAGTGTACAGTGTAAATAATGCTATATAAGTGCAGTCCATAAAGTACATTGAGAGTAAATTTTATGATAAACACTATAGGGCGTCGTGGTAATGTGAACTATTGAAAATAAACTCCATCTTTTCTCATAAAAAAAAGCCTTTCACGCATTATCGACCAAGGCACCTCCATTTTCTCAATCCAATGAGGCATTGTTTGTGGAGTGGATTTTAATACAATATTTAATATTTTGAAATTCAGTAGTGTTAGTCACAATGTTTAAAAATAAGCATTAAAGCACATATATTTTCAAAGTGCTATTTTATTATGTTATATCATAAAATATGATTCATTTTGGCAATTTTCTGTGTCAGATACTTATTTTGTTCCAAAAGTGGATGTGTACAGTACCATGATAAAACTATTTCCGCCTTCTGAAATTCTTAATGTTTTGCTTGGTTTCCCCACTTTAATTTTTAAGATTATCAAATACTGTACATGTAAATGATCAGACGAAGATAACCCAAGTAAACATAAAATGCAGTTTTTAAATGGCAATTTAATTTATTAAGGGAAAAAATATTCAAAGCTGCCAGGCCCTGTGTGAAAAAGTAAAAGCCTCCCTGAGCAACAACAACTGAAATCAAGCATTTTCTAATAACTAGCAATGAGTCTTCCTCTCTCTTAATGCAGCCCTATGGGGGGCACAAGTGAAAGAGCAATTCTGGCAGGAGCTAGATGAAGTAGTTCTGAGCATCCCAGACAGAGAGAGTCGTGATTGGTGCAGATTGTAATGGACATTTGGTGTAGGAAACAGGGGTGATGAAGAAGTGATGGGTAAGTACGGCATCCCGGAAAGGAACTTGGTGTCACGTACGTGGTTAGGGCGAAGGCGAGTAACACAAGGCAAGAACATGGTGGACCCAATTGCAGGGAAGCAGGGAGGCAAGGCAGGAGTGCGGGAGTCTCAAAATAATAATATTTAATCTTCAAAAAGGGAAAACTGAATGAAGTCCCACAACAGATAAGAATCAAATCAAAGTAACAAAGAAACACTCGAATAACAAAAACTGGAAACAAAATATGACCTGTGAGTAAGACGTGGAATAGAAAGGGAAAATGACACCTGACAATGACATACCACAATGATAAAGACAACTGGCGACTATGACATGGCAAAGACATGTGACAACGACAATGAACCGACAAGAACTGAAAGAAACCAGGGAACTAAATACAAACAAATTGACGAGACAACGAGGAACACCTGGACAAGACACGAGTGGCTGGAGAGAGCTGATTGGTCGACACAAAGTAGACGAGAACAGGTGGACACAACAACCTAATGAGCACAGGACAAACATGGAACACAGGAAAACATGGAACAAAACTAAACACAACCCAAACCAAAACACAGACCATGACACTTGGAGGGACAGATGGTGGTAGGCTTTGCAAAAAGGATGCAAATGGCTGTAGTGAACACTTCTTTCCAGAAGAGGCAGGAACATAGGGTGACCTACGAGAGCGGAGGTAGAAGCACGCAGGTGGATTACATCTTGTGCAGACGATGTAATCTGAAGGAGGTTACTGACTGTAAGGTAGTGGTAGGGGAGTGTCTAGTGTGGCTAGACAGCATAGGATGGTGGTATGTAAGATGACTCTGGTGGTGGGGAGGAAGATTAAGAAGACAAAGGCAGAGCAGAGACGAGTGTTGTGGGGCTTTTTCGGAAAGAGGTGAGACAGGCTCTCGATGGACAGGAGGAGCTTCCAGAAGACTGGACCAGTACAGCCAAGGTGATCCGAGAGAGAGGCAGGAGAGTACTTGGTGTATCTTGTCACAGGAAAGGAGAGAAGGAGACTTGGTGGTGGAACTTCACAGTACAGGAAATCATACAAGGAAAGAGGTTAGCTAAGACGAAGTGGGACACTGAGAGGACTGAGAAGAGAAGAAAGGAATACATAGAGATGCGACGTAGGGCAAAGATAGAGGTGGCAGAGGCCAAACAAGAGGCATATGATGACATGTATGCCAGGTTGGACACTGAAGAAGGACAAAAGGTATCTCTACAGGTTGGCCAGACAGAGGGATAGAGATGGGAAGGATGTGCAGCAGGTTCAGGTGATTAAGGATAGATATGGAAATGTGTTGACTGGTCCCAGTAGTGTGCTGGACAGATGGAAAGAATACTTCGAGGAGTTGATGAATGAGTGTTAAATATATTATAGAAGTTATCATTTATTTGCTTAGCTTGCATTAGTATAATGGACAATTTTAGATGTCTCGCCTTCAAAAAGAAGACTCAGCATCATCCGATGGAAGGGTGCCTGGACCAAGGACGTGATCGGATGTGGTCGGGTCGTGACAGGTGTTGGTCCAATATTATGTGTTGTGTCTTATTACTTAGAATACTATGTCTGGGAAAAACCCTCTATTTATCAAATATTTTGTGTTGTGTCTTATTGCTTAGAACATTATGATTTGTAAATCCCTCCTATTTCAAATAAATGCAGGAGCGAGGGGGGGGATTGTTTAGAGCGTGTTGAGAGGCTGTGATCTGAACAATCTCCCATACGCCCTCCTCATGAGAAAAAGAAGTGTCTTCATTCCTTTTGTGTCTATTTTTTATAATGTTGGGTAAGATAAATCCAACAATGAGTAAAATGAGAGAGAAGGGAGAGTAGAAGAGGCAAGTGTGGCGGACCATGAATTGGCAATAATTAGTAAGGGGGAAGTTAGAAAGGCATTAAAGAGGATGAAAAGTGGAAAGGCAGTTGGTCCTGATGACATTCCTGTGGCGCTCTGGAAGCATGTGGAGTTTTTGACCAGCTTGTTCAACAGAATTCTAGCGGGTGAGAAGATGCCTGAGGAATGGAGGAAAAGTGTGCTGGTGCCCATTTTTAAGAACAACGGTGATGTGCAGAGCTGTGGGAACGATAGAGGAATAAAGTTAATGAGCCAGACAATGAAGTTATAGGAAAGCGTAGTGGAGGCTCGACTCAGGACAGAAGTGAGTATTTGCGAGCAACAGTATGGGTTCATACCTAGAAAGAGTACCAGAGATGCATTATTTGCCTTGAGGAAGTTGGTGGAAAAGTACAGACACTGGTCAGAAGGAGCTACATTATGTGTTTGTGGATCTAGAGAAAGCCTATGACAGAGTACCCAGAGAGGAACTGTGGTACTGCATGCGGAAGTCTGGAGTGGCAGAGAAGCATGTTAGAATAATACAGGACATGTACGAGGGCAGCCAAACAGCGGTGAGGTGTGCTGTAAGTGTGACACAGGAATTTAAGGTGGAGGTGGGACTGCATCAGCCCTTAGCCCTTTCCTGTTTGCAGTGGTGATGGATAGGCTGACAGATGAGGTTAGCAAGGGTGGAGGACTTTAAATACATGGGGTCAACAGTCCAGAGCAATGATAAGTGTGGTAAGGAAGTGAAGAAACGGGTCCAAGCAGGTTGGAACGGGTGGTGGAAGGTGTCAGGTGTGTTATGTGACAGAAGAGTCTCTGCTAGGATGAAGGGCAAAGTTTAGAAGATAGTGGTGAGGCAAGCGATGATGTATGGATTAGAGACAGTGGCACTGAAGAGACAACAGGAAGTAGAGCTGGATGTGGCGGAAATGAAGATGTTGAGGTTCACGCTAGGAGTGACCAGGTTGGATGAAATTAGAAATGAGCTCATCAGAGGGACAGCCAAGGTTAGATATTTTGGAGACAAAGTTAGAGAGAGCAGACTTCGATGTTTTGGACATGTCCAGAAGAGAGACAGCGAATATATTGGTAGAAGGGTGATGAGGATAGATCTGCCAGGCAAGAGAGCAAGAGGAAGACCAAAGAGAAGGTTGTTGGATGTCGTGAGGGAAGACATGAGGGCAGTTGGTGTTAGAGAGGAGGATGCAGGACATAGGCTTACATGGAAAAGGATGACACGCTGTGGCGACCCCTAACGGGACAAGCTGAAAGGAAAAGAAGAAGTCTTCCTCACTCTTCCTGGCAGAATTGTGTTAATTCAGCAAAACTGGGGAGTTTCGAGCATGAAGAGTCTTTTTAAGGTCATGCCACAGCATTTCAGTTGGATTCAAGTCGAGACTTTGACTAGGTCGGCCACTCCAAAACCTTTTTTTTTTTTAAGCGATGCAGAAGTTGACTTCTGTGTTTTGGATCATTGTCTGGCTCCAGAACACAAGTCTCCTTCAGCTTGAGGTCATAAACTGATGGCCGAACAGTCTACTTTCCGGTAAAGAGCAGAATTCATGGTTCCATCAATCACAGCAAGCCGTCCAGGTCCTGAATAAGAAGAGCAGCCCCAGACAATCGCACTACCACCATCATGTTTGACTGTTGGTATGGTGCCTTTTTCTGAAATGATGTGTTACATTTACATCAGATGTAACGAGACACACATCTTCAATAAAGTGACTCGTCCACAGATGATGCTCTTAAACGTTTGGGGAATCATTCAGATGTTGTTTTGTTTTGTTATTTTTTCTTTTGCAAAAGTAAGACAAGCCTTTATGTTCCTTTTGGCAGAAGTGGTTTTCGCCTTAGAACTCTGCCATGGATGTCATTCTTGCTGCAGTTTCTTCCTTTTTGTTGAATCATGAGTAGTGACTGAGGCAAGGGAGGCCTGCAGTTCTGTAGCTGTTGTCCTGGATTCCTTTGTGACCTCCTGGTTGAGTTGTCGCTGTGATCTTGGGGTCATTTCTTTAGGCTAGCCAGTCTTGGGAAGGTTCACCACTGTTCCATACTTTTGCCCTTTGTGGATAATGGCTCTCACCATGGTTGGCTGGAGACATAAAGCTTTAGAAATTGATTTGCAGTCCTTTCCAGACTGATAAATGCCAATTATTTTGTTTCTCATCTGTTCTTGAATTTCTTCAGATCACAGCTTTTTTAGATCCTTTGGCTGGCTTATTTTGTCGGACAGGTTCTATTGAAGTTATTGATTGAACTGGTCTGGAGGTAATCAGGCTTAGGTGTGGTCAGTGAAAATAAACTCAGCTTTCCAAAAAATGTGATTAGCCACTGTTAATTCATGCTTTGACAAGGGAGCAATTACTTTTTCTCACAGTGCCAGGTAGGTTTGAATAGTCTTTTCCATTAATAAATGATCACAATTTTAAAGCTGCATTTTATGTTTACTTGGGGTATATTTGTCTGATGTCTAATTTTTTTTGATGATCTTAAACATTGAAGTGGGGATATATGCAAAAAATATAAAACATTGAGGATGGGGCAATTACTTGTTCACAGCACTGTATATTACACTGTATATTAACTGATTCACAGCACTGAAAGTGAGTGTTGTTTCCTAACGGATGAGAATTCCAAACAATCACAAAGGTGAAAGTTTGAAAAACAATAAGAGCAGCACCTCTAAAATATGAATGTCAAAATGATGCATAAAGCACTGGATTCTTTTTTCGCCCGCTCTGACATAATTTAACAAAGGTTTCCATGGTAACTGTACACAGCAGCTGCTGGACCCTACCTACCCCCTCCTCTGGCTAAACTCCTCCCATGACCCCCCTTGGCCTCTTCCCTCCTTCCACTTCTCCTTGAACCAGCTGAGGTCTGTGTGCGTGTGTGTCTGTGTGTGTATTGGTGGAGGTCATATATGTGTGGTTGTGTTATTGGTTAACGTGTAATTTTATAAGCTATGCTTTAAAAGGAACTCCTTAAAAGGAATGTAATGAGTGGGAGTTTTCCTCGTGGTGGGACTGTATGTGTCTGGCCATCCTTTCTGAATTGTTTCAACAAATTTGACCTCTGCGTTTAGCTCACAGTTGTGAGCTTATAATACAAAATGAATGAATGTTAAATGATCTCTGACAGGGTCAAAGGTGTAAAATATTTTCAATTTCTATTCAACATTTTTGTTGGTTGTAAGGCAATGAATCGTATGACGCTTTAAAAAAAAAAAAAAAGGCACCATAAGGCCCCCCATTAATAATACACTGTGGCGACTCATAACAGCAGCCATCGCTTTGCACTTAAGACGTGTCGTTAATTGATGGCTGCAATATTTCATAATGGTCAACTGTGTTAAAGACAGTTTTAGAAATCCTTTATAGAAAATGACTACTTACTGATAAATGCTTATTAGTGAGGAGTGATCTTTTACAATGTTTTTTGAGATGAGGGCGAGGTGGCTTTATTTTAGAAATGAATAAATGCCTTACAGGGATGCACAGTGGTTTTGTGGTTAGTGGTCACAGTTCTGCGATTTGGGGTCAGAATCTCGGCTTTTGCCTTCCTCTGTAGAGTTTACATGTTCTCCCCATGTGTGAGACTTCCTCTCACAAATACATTCACTGTTATGATAATTGAAAACTAAATTGCCTATAGGTGTAAATGGGAGTGTGAATGGTTGTTTGTGTATATGTGCCCTGTGATTGACTGGTGACCAGTCCAGGGTCTCGCTCAAAATCAGCTGACATACGCTCCAGATCACCCATGACCCGAATGAGGATAAGCGGTTAGAAAATGGATGAATCAGTCCCATTTGTATTATATACTTTACAGTATGATAGTGAAGAGACTGAATATACCGAATACGTTTTTTTGAGCTAATTGTTTCTCACAATTGAGTATGTCTGGGTAAAATGTTTTTTTTGAAATCTCTAAACAGAAAACATTTCTGACGCTGTGATTTTGCAGATCTAGTACTTGACGTAGGAATAATAATAATAATGTTAAATATATTTTAGAAGTTATCATTTATTTGCTTAGCTTGCATTAGTATTATGGACGATTTTAGATGTCTCGCCTTCAAAAAGATGACTCAGCATCATCCGATGGAAGGGCGCCTGGACCAAGGACGTGATCGGATGTGGTCGGGGACGTGACAGGTGTTGGTCCAATGTTTTGTCCATCCATCCATCCATTTTCTGAGCCGCTTCTCCTCACTAGGGTCGCGGGCGTGCTGGAGCCTATCCCAGCTGTCATCGGGCAGGAGGCGGGGTACACCCTGAACTGGTTGCCAGCCAATCGCAGGGCACAGAAACAAACAACCATTCGTGCTCACAGTCATGCCTACGGGCAATTTAGAGTCTCCAATTAATGCATGTTTTTGGGATTTGGGAGGAAACCGGAGTGGCCGGAGAAAACCCACGCAGGCACGGGGAGAACATGCAAACTCCACACAGGCGGGGCCGGGGATTGAACCCGGGTCCTCAGAACTGTGAGGCTGACGCTCTAACCAGTCGGCCACCGTGCCGCCTGTTTAGAACATTATGTCTGGGAAAAACCCTCCTATTTTCAAATAAATGCAGGAGCGACGGGAGAGATTGGTTAGAGCGTGTTGAGAGACTGTGATCTGAACAATCTCCCATACGCCCTCCTCATGAGAAAAAGAAACCAGTGTCTTCATTCCTTTTGTGTCTATTTTTTATAATGTTGGGTAAGATAAATCCAACAAATAATAACAACAAAAATCTAACATAAATGCCACTGCTCATATCACAAAAAGAAAATAAATGACACTTTCAGTGATATGAAATAATAGATTAATATACGGATAAAGAAAGTCAAACATGTATTTTTTCTTGTTTGACAAAGACCTAAATTTGTATCTGGTCTGGCACACAGGAGTCTCTGTGATGCAGACATCTGCCACTTAATGCAGCCAAATGGGTTAATGGTCCTGGCGCATAAATACACAAGAAGGGTGAGGGTGGACTCTGTAAAAAAAAGGGGAGCCTGAATATCTATTGCCACACTGTAAGAAAATGCATCAATCCTGTCTCTAGCAGGCTTATAGCAACATGATGTCATTATAATGCAGCTAAAGCTAAACGCTGTGCCTGTAAAAACCTCTGACACAGTACTTTTTCTCCTTTACGCAGCAAGAGAGCATCTCCCTCTTTGTGCTATTTTGGAATTCTAATTTTTAAACAATGTGTCAATCGTCATTCGGTGCTTAAAAGGCTAAGAATCCAAGGCAAAATGATTATAGTCAGGTTCTGCAATTCAAAGGAGAATAAGGCCTTGTACCAGACACAATTGACACTCGAAATATGTTCAAATGTTCCTGAACATCAAGCAAATTCTTGCAGAAAGTAGTTGGCAGGCAGAAACGTCTTTCATATTACTCCCCTGACAGCATTACATAAGGCTCAGGCTTTAATTCCAAACACGGTATTTTAGTTGCATCAGGATTTTCTTGCGTTTAAAAGGTTTCTGCTCATTTAGTGCATTGGGGTTTGCATACAGCTTCTCATGCATGATTTCAGAATTGAAGTACCAAAGGACATTGTGAAAAATAACAATTACGGCCCACTTCTGTAAACAATTTCGTACTGTGAAGTATCTGTTTTTGACCTGGAGGGTCACGGTTCAAGTCTCACTGCAAACGAAAACAAGGAAACAAAGGGGGGAAAAAAGTTGTTAGACGCGACTCTGCTTCCTGCTTTTGAGCTGCCCTTGAGCAAGGCACAAAACTCACCCACTCCACTAGCTCAAGAAGTTCAGCACTGTTTGTATGGCCCTTCATGACATCTCCCTCTGCATGTAAGTTGAATTTGCCTTTTGGGATGATAATTAACATCCATCCAGCTGACTTTGGGTGAGAGGCGCTGTACGGACTGGTCACCAGCCATTCGCAGGGCACAACAAACAACCATTCACACCTAAGGACAATGGAAAGAATATTTCAATTGTGTATCTAAATAAGGTACATCATGAAAATGGTTTTGAAAACAATTTGGATATAGACACTCTTTTCCATCCTTGTGTAGAGCCATGCAAGCTGCTCTATTATTTATATTTAAAATATAAGGCAATAGCATTTACGATCATGATTGTTTAGAGAAACATTGTCAGTAAGTAATTGGAGGTGAAATGGCTGGAAAGAGCATGTGGCACGGTACGTTTCCCGTACAGTCCGCCAATGAGAGCTGCCCTCCCAGCGATGATGTAATGTCATGAATATGCAAATTGCCTGGCTGGTGGTTGGGAGGCTCTGGAGTCAGCATCCCGTCTGCCTTCTTCATCACCATTGAGCTTCAGCATCCGACTAAAAGGTAAGAAAAAGAACATTAGATGCTCTTCATCCTCCTATCTGATCAGATGGGTGACAACAAGGGTGTGACCACAACAAAAAGGGTACATTTGACTGTGGTTGACATGATTAGGCTGTCTGGCCTCCACCGTTGGTTTACTGTTGCCTTTCACAATAGGTCATCTTAAAGATACTGTAGGATAAAACCACTATACGCTGGTTTTGCTTTTTTGGAGTACGAGAGTATAATGTAATACCATTTCAGTTTGAGAATCATCGCTATTTCATGGTTGAACTGGTCATAATAAAATGTTTGAACTGTGAAAATGAGGGAGAATATCGTGTTGTCAACCAGTGATACTTATTTATTTTTTTAAGCTCATTCTCATGCACTAGTTAATAGTGAGTCATCGAGCATGTTGGGAAAAAGGAGATGATGGCTGACAGGAAACGGTTGGTGGAGCCCGGCCCATCTTCATTTTATTCAGGATGATAACATTTGACATCTGATGATTATTTGTCCTGTATGTTAGGCCAGCTTGAATAGCCTGTGACTTTGTCTGGTTTTTTTTTTTTCCCCCTGATGCACGCCCTCTACGCCCCAACTGGTTGTCTAATTGGCTGAGCTGCAGCTGATCCCACATGCACCCCATCAAACTGAGACTGAATGGCCCATCGCTTGTCTCTGCAGGGCGTCATCGACAATGCCCCATGTGCCTGCATGCGCCGTGTTTAAGAGAAAAAAGGGAGCTTACCTATGTATTCGGTGCGAGGCTGAAGGGTGGTGTTGTGTTACAGCTGCAGCCTGCAAGGTTAGGGCTATGGATGTTGTCGAGGAGGAGCTGAGCCTCTCACACGCACCATGATGCAGCCGTCATCCTCCTCCGAGGCGCCGAGGCAGGCGGACAATAGCAGCCGGAAGCAGCAGCGTACCTCCTCCCCCGCCGGCCTGAAAGCGACAAAGCACCTCGCCTCAAAACCGGCGGCGCAGGGTGCAGGGGCAGGGAGAAGCTGCCGAGGTCATTCCCCCGTCTCATCGGGCAGGGAGCGGCAGGCCGGAGGCGCTCAAGCATACAAAGGCGCGGCCGCTATTCAGGTTGCCGGTGCTGAAAGCCCCACGCTGAGCCGGGCGGCGCCAGACAGAGGTGGCACCCAGACATCTGATGACTCCCCCCCGCGCCTGTGCCCCGATGCCTCCTCCCCCTCCAGAGCCGATCCGAACAGAGTTGTGTCAGATCAGCCCTGCGCAAGCAAATCCCCCAAATTGAGGAGTAAAAACCAGAAAGGAGGGGACGCCTCTGCAGCGAGTAAGAACAGCTCCAAAAGCGCAGTGGGCTGCGGACCTGGCTTCTGGAAGGAGGGGTGCTTACAATCCGAGCTGATTCAGTTCCACCTGAATAAAAGCTTAGGGAAGAAGGGAACAAAGATGCAGGCCAAACCGGCATCTCCCCCTGCCTTGGAGCTGTCCCCTGAGCCTGAGCCCCAACAACGAGGCCCCCCACAACCCCAGACACTCCTGGAGGAGGTGGAACGGCTTGAGGATGAAAACGATGATCTTAAGGTAAATTCTATACACATCTTACAACTCATGCATGTAGTCTGCAGCGTCACACACCTGTTGTACTTCCATTTGCTGCATTTTATTAACCGTGGTGGCGAGTGGTGCATTTGGTACCTGGGCCTTCAGTGGGGACTGACCCAACTTAATGCACCTCTTATGAGCATGTCTGTGTGGATCGGATATCATGTTGCAACAATTCTCCACCAAAATGTAACAGTAGGCAACCGTGCCATGTACATCATCTGTAGCAGCCGAGAAAGAACAAATATATATAATAACATGACAAAAACATTACAAAATGAAATAAAGACCTCATAGTCACCAGAGATGCTAGTTAGTGAATGTATTAATGTGTGCAGATCGCTAAGGAAGTGTTATGCTAATTTGGCTTTCTCTGACCAACCATTCAGTGGATGAAAAAAAATGCTGTCCCTATTTTGGGCGGCCTAGCTGGTGCTCTAAGGCGAATTTGAAATCTAAATGAAAAAACAAACCAACCAAATAACGGTGCCATTGCCACGCCTTTTTAGTTGCTGCCCCAGAATTGTGGCATGAGCTGCCTCTGCACCTTACGCAGGTCCGTTCATTTAAATCCTCTGTTTAAATGCACTATTTTTCTTCATTGGCTTAGTTTTAGATGTTAAATTTTATTTATTTATTTTTTTTGGTTTGATTTTTTTTTTTCTTTTTTATAGTTTTTTTTTTAAATAGTTAATTTCACATGACAGTATAATTTTTTGCTATTCTTTGTTGTTTTAACCTCACTGCTGTGTACAGCAGTTTGGTCAACTGTGTTGTTTTGAAAGTGTTATTATTAAGGTTGGCTTGGATTGGATATATTTTAAATTATATCAGAAAGCACGACTGATTCTTAAGGCTCAGCCTGGGCAGATTACACTGGCATGGCAGCACATAGAGGCTGATATGTGATTGGACAAAATATTGAACATCCGCATATACATACTGGAAGCAGCGTAAACAAGGGAAGCGCCACGAAATGAAGACAATAGATTGTTTGGGATAAATTTATACAATTTCATTCTTGAGCCTATTCAATCATAGCCTAACATCTGGCTATTTGTTTCAATGTTTGCAAGACTGAAGTTGAGGAAATGCGAGCAGAGATGGATGAGATGCGGGACACCTTCTATGAGGAAGATGCCTGCCAGCTGCACGACGTGCGCAGAGAGCTAGAGAGAGCCAACAAGAATTGTCGAATACTCCAATATCGCCTGAAGAAGGCCGAGAGAAAAAGGATGCGCTTCACAGAGACTGGCCAAGTGGATGGAGAGATGCTCAGAAGTCTTGAGCAAGACCTGAAGGTAACGTTAACATGCACCGATTGTCAGTCATTTAGGTTCTACGTAGTCGATGTGCCTTAAGCATGCATTGTATGCTTTCCCACTAATCAGGTGGCAAAGGATGTGTCTGTGCGTTTGCACCATGAGCTGGAGAACGTGGAGGAGAAGAGGACAAGGACAGAAGAGGAGAATGAGAAGTTAAGGCAGCAATTGATAGAAGTGGAGGTCACCAAACAAGCTCTTCAGAATGAGCTACAGAAAGCAAAAGAGGTGAGGAGGCAAAAGCAACCTGTGCTTAGTGAGCTGAATACAAATGAGGGGTTTAAAGGTTCATGGTAGTGAAATACGCTTGTATTAAATGTCACCTACAAACAAAAGTGTACTGAATGCAGGAATTATTTCATAGCACCTGATATGTTTTTATTAAAAAGCACATAAAGTTATTGTTATTGTTCTTATAAGCCCAAATGTAGAATTGCAATACCTGTGCAGCCCAGCAATGTTATTTATAAAATATAGGGTTTATCAATGCCCCTAGGGATATATTTCTGGGTTTTTTTCTTTCTTTTTTTTCCCTCTCGAATATGGACCGCTCTGTTTGCCAATGTCTGTCCTCCAAGTGATAGAAATCGCTGCTGGCAGCTGAAATAGCAACGGCAGAAGATGATGATGATTTATAATGATGATGATGATGATGATTATTATTCTGAAGATGTAAGCTCTGTTTCCCTTCAGCGCTCACTGAAAAGAAAAGGAAGCAAGGATATCCAGAAAGAGAGAAAGGCTCAGCAGACCCCAACTGAGGTGAGACAGTCAGTTTTGGCTACATGCTACCACTTCCGTATAATATATTTTGTCCATGTAATCACTTTAATTAACTGCATTGCTCATATTGAACTGAGCATCCGACCCGAAGTTTTGTTCCTGTTTTAGTTTCCGGTTCTATGGTTATCATCACTATTTTACCCTTCTGTGATGGCTTCACACCCACAAAA